>NW_028133940.1:0-49830 GCF_964662115.1 Mustela nivalis | reverse complement strand
AGTCGCTTCTCTCCCCACCCCTCCCCCTCTCAACCATTGTTTATTTCTGTAAAGGCTTTTCCTAGTTTGTTTCAGGGCAAGAGAAAACTTCATGGGGAAGGGGGAAAGGGCAGGACCCGAAGAGAGACCTAGTGGACTCTGCTTTGAGCCCAGAGCTAGCCTCAGGGCTCAATCTCAAGACCCTGAGATCACACCCTGAGCCAGAACCCAGAGGTGGGCACTTCACTGAGGGTGCCGTCCAGGTGCTCCTCAGCTGTTGTGGACCCATTTCTGGAGAGGGGCGCCTGCCCTGCTCCGTTAGTTCAGCGACTGCCTTGGGCTCAGGTCATGACCCCGGACTGGCCGGATCTTGGCCCACCTCGGGCTCCCAGCTCCTTGGGGAGGCGGCCTTCTCCCACTGACCTTCTCCTCTCTCTTGCTCTCTCTCACTCATTCTCTCTCCATGAAAGAAAGACAAGCTTTCCAAAAAGTGTCTGGAGCCTTGTTGGATGGGCTTGAGTGTGGTGGATCTCAGTGAGTTTTCTCATCGCATGCGGACACCTTGAGGATAGCCATGTCTTTCTAAAAGGATCCCTTGTTGTTCTGCAATGGTTTCTTTCTCTGTTCACGGATTGGGTGTCTTTCCAGTGTCTCTTCTCAAGACCTCGGAAAAGCAGCCTTAGAAGTTTCCTTTGGGTACGGTCCTAACCCTTTCCATCATTTCTCTTTCCACAAAATCTATACTAGCTCTGCATCCTCCTATGTAGAGTTTATTTTTCACTGTCCTATCAGGTCTTTTGTTTCAATAGAATTTCAGTCGTGCATTCTGAAGGTCATTGTTGAAAAGTTAAAGGTGAAGTCTATTAACTCGCTAGGCGTATTTTCTTTTTCCCGTCTATTCCTTCCTCCCTTTCTATCTATACACATACATAGGACTACATATAGGAATACATACACACACACGTGTGTGTGTGTGTGTGTGTGTGTGTGTGTGTGTGTGTGTTCATGCATATACACTATCCCAGTCCTAAACCCTAGCACCTCTGAGCATGACTTTATTTGGAAATAGGGTCCCTGGAGATGTCACTAGCTAGGATGAGGTCATATTTGAGTAGTCTGGGCCCCTAATTCAGGAGGACTTGTGTGCTTCTAAGAAGGGAGAGTGCGGATACAGAGATATGCACTGAGGGAGAAGGCCCAGTGAAGACGTCCAAAGCCAGAGCAAAACTTCAAGCTGGAAAAGGGGCCTGGAACAGATCCATCCACAATACCTACAAAAGGAGCATGTCCTACCAACATTTTAGCCTCTAGAAATGTGAACACTGTCCACTTCTGTGGTTTCAGCCTTCAGGCTTCTGGTATCTTGTAGTAGCAACAATAGAAAATTATCATATATACATATATATATATATATGTATATAATATATAGTAACACCCATAGAAAACTATCATATATATATATATAATATATATAAAATAAATATATATATAACCATTATATATAACCATGTTTATATATATTATAATGTATATAAATAATATACATTCTTTTACCTAAGAAAACATTTTTGTTCAGAATCTCAGTCCTCCTTCCTTTCCATAGAATGTGATTCTCATTCTTTTTTTTTTTTTTAAAGACTTTATTTATTTATTTGACAGAGCTCACAAGTAGGCAGAGAGGCAGGCAGAGAGACAGAGAGAGAGAGAGAGGGAATCAGGCTTCCTGTGGAGCAGAGAGCCCGATGCGGGGCTCGATCCCAGCACCTTGAGATCATGACCCGAGCCGAAGGCAGCAGCCCAAACCACTGAGCTACACAGGCGCCCCGTGATTCTCATTCTTTTGGTGCCTCCTGAACAATTCGACCACGTCTACCACTTCAATTTGCATGAAAGTTATTCTTTCCTAAAGTCGTCTGCCATTATTTAAAAACAGTTGGCATCTTTTGTAGTTTCCAGTGTTTTTGGTTTGAGTATCTGTTTATAGGCTGATTCAGGTAACTTTCATCCTACTCTTTCCTCCTGAGCTTGTTTCTTTCTGGGAAAGTATATTTTCTACTCTTTAAAAAGAAGGACCTAGAAAAGCGAAATGGTTCTTCTTTGTCAGTCTACATTCCCTTTCCCCAAATTCTGTGCACTTTCTGAGACCACAGATTTGGGGGCTGAAAGCATGTATCAGCCTTTAAAACAATTTTTAATAAAATTTAAATGAAGATAAATTAAATATATTTTATTCCATTGAAACTTGAAAATACAAATGGAAATTTAGAATTAAAAATGGACATTAAATACATTGGAAGGGGAGGTGAAACATGAGAGACTAAGGACTCTGAAAATCAACACGAGGGCTTTGAAGGGGCGAGGGGTGGGAGGTTGGGGGAACCAGGTGGTGGTTATTAGAGAGGGCCCAGATTGCATGGAGCACTGGGTTTGGGGTAAAAACAAGGAATACTGGTACGCTAAAATAAAAATTAAAAACAAAAGACAAAAATGAAAAAAAACATAAATAAAAACATTTAAAGAAAAAAACGGGGATTTTTCAAAAGGGATCTATGAGGGCTGTGAGTTGTGTAAACCTGGTGAATCACAGACCTGTACCCCTGGAGATACAAATATACTCTATGTTTTTCTAAAACAATAATTGAAATAAAATAATAAGTACATAAATGGGGATGTACAAAGGGATGAAGCAAAGAAAATGCAAGACAGTGGGCATCGTTTGAGGGGCTCAGTCCTTTCATGAAATGTCAATGGTTTCTCTACTCTAATGAAAAGATGAACTTGGTTAGATTGCATCAATACCCACATCCACACAGAGCGCTGTGCCGCTTCGACGAGGGACAGAATCAGCTCGCGAAGGCAGAAACTAAATTCGGTGGTATTGAAAAACTAAAATTGAACAATACTTCTTCCAACCTAGACGGGGGCATCATAGTGAGTAGAAGAAAGGGCGGGGAAACACTGAAGGTACAACAACTGGGTAAAAAACACAGAGTGAAATGTGTATAGAAAGATATTCTCAGAGAATGGACAAAGTATGAGAATCAGGAAGTAAATTCCTCCAAATCATCAGATAGAAGTTAAAAATTCAGGAAAATTAAATGGACTCCTGGGACATACGAACAGAGCTTGAAAATCCTATTAATGAGAAGAGCAAAAGGAGGACTTCGTCTCTCCAAAGATTTTATACCATCTCTACCCAGCAAGGCTCCAATCAGAATACCATCCGAGATGTCTGAGGGGAATTTAGGATCTCAATCCATGGGATGGCCAATAGGTTCATAGGTTACCTAGGTGAATAGAACCCGTACAGAGATTGGATGAACGGTAGTGTACAGTTTCAATGGACCCCAACTGGATGGAGGGATTCAATGCAATCCCGTCTCTGATCTAGCAAGTGCCTGTGTCCGTGGATAAGCCAGTTCTCCTATTGCCCTGGACACGAAAAGGGCTCGTCATTCCCCGGCCAATCTGAGGAAAGAAGCGAGAGCAAGACTGAGGGAGAAAGAGAGTGAGAGGAGAATCTGATGGGATAGGATGTCTTACAAAATGTCTCTTGAAATGACCCGAGGAAATAGACCAACACGAAAGGGCAGACTTTGACCAAGCGGTGCTAAACGACGTGAATATCCACGTGGAACAGAAGAGGTCCGAACGCTATTCCAGACTGATGGAGCCTACATACGAAAGAAGACATCAGAAGTTGTCTGGAAGATACAATAGGAAACCCTTCTGAGGATCTGGGGGAGGTGGCAGAGATGAGTGGAGCACACCACCAAAAACGGGAAGCCCAAGAACGGTGAAGCCAAGTTTCCAAACACAAAATCTTGCCCAGCAAAGGACAAGACGAAAAGTATGAAAGGTTGTATGGAGATACCACCTAAGGACCTGTATACAACCCGAGAGAGGATAACTAGGAATCAAGAAGGATAGGTAGGTACCTCCAAAACAATGAAAATCCTTGCACAGAAATATGCCAAGGAGAAAATCATCAGCCAAGAAACCCATGAAAAGATGCCTAAAATGCTCAGTGATCACAAAAGGGCCAAGGAAAACACAACCTCTGCGTTAGTGTTATCCCAGTGGAGGAGGACCTCAAAGCGTGTTGCCTAATGCAATGGACTGAATCGTGTAAAACGGATTTCATCATGGAGTGGGGCACCTGGGTGGCTGCTTTCTGCTGGGGTCCTGATGCCAGGGTCTTGGGATCAAGCCCTGCCTGGGGCTCTCTGCTCAGCAGGAAGCCTGCTTCTCTCTCTCCCACTTGCACTTCTAGTACTCCCTCTCCAATTGGGCTCCCTCTCTCACTGTCTCTGTCTTTCTGTGCAATGCGTCTATGAAACAAGCAATTCCTTCCATTCAAGAAGTAAAAATCAAATGTTGACGCATGGGGTCCTAATGAACGACAAGAATCAGGAGGGTTGCTTGATGATTTCTTGCAAGTTTTTCTTCCTTCCTTGGACAGACAGAGAGGAGAAGGAGGGAGAGAGACAGGCCGAGAGAGACGGACAAACAGGCTCCCTGCTCAGGAAAGAGCCAGATGCAGGGCAGGGTCCTCAGCTGGTGCATCGCCAAGTGCAGCGTGAAGCCCTGCAGCAGCTCCCACAATCCCAAGGGGATCTCCCTGCAGGTCTTGCCTGCCCCTCCCCCACGGGGGACGCCTGGGCGCCGCCCTCGCTTCCTCCCTGACGGATCTTTGGCCCCGCTGCCCCAAGAGAGCGCGCTAGAGGGTGCTGGAGGCGCTCCTGGAGGCTTGTGCCAAGGCTCCCTGGGCTCAGCTGTTTTCTGTGGCGGGGGCTACAGCGGGGGCGGCGGGGGCTGCAGCGGGGGAGGCGGGAGTTGCTGAAGCGGTGGCTGCGAAGGCGTCGCAAGGCGGTGGCCGTGGCGGCTGAGGGAGCCCGGCCCTGGCAGGGCGGGCAGCATCTCACTGGGGCACCTCCCGCTCGCCAGGGGCCAGTCGCTTCTCTCCCCACCCCTCCCCCTCTCAACCATTGTTTATTTCTGTAAAGGCTTTTCCTAGTTTGTTTCAGGGCAAGAGAAAACTTCATGGGGAAGGGGGAAAGGGCAGGACCCGAAGAGAGACCTAGTGGACTCTGCTTTGAGCCCAGAGCTAGCCTCAGGGCTCAATCTCAAGACCCTGAGATCACACCCTGAGCCAGAACCCAGAGGTGGGCACTTCACTGAGGGTGCCGTCCAGGTGCTCCTCAGCTGTTGTGGACCCATTTCTGGAGAGGGGCGCCTGCCCTGCTCCGTTAGTTCAGCGACTGCCTTGGGCTCAGGTCATGACCCCGGACTGGCCGGATCTTGGCCCACCTCGGGCTCCCAGCTCCTTGGGGAGGCGGCTTCTCCCACTGACCTTCTCCTCTCTCTTGCTCTCTCTCACTCATTCTCTCTCCATGAAAGAAAGACAAGCTTTCCAAAAAGTGTCTGGAGCCTTGTTGGATGGGCTTGAGTGTGGTGGATCTCAGTGAGTTTTCTCATCGCATGCGGACACCTTGAGGATAGCCATGTCTTTCTAAAAGGATCCCTTGTTGTTCTGCAATGGTTTCTTTCTCTGTTCACGGATTGGGTGTCTTTCCAGTGTCTCTTCTCAAGACCTCGGAAAAGCAGCCTTAGAAGTTTCCTTTGGGTACGGTCCTAACCCTTTCCATCATTTCTCTTTCCACAAAATCTATACTAGCCTCTGCATCCTCCTATGTAGAGTTTATTTTTCACTGTCCTATCAGGTCTTTTGTTTCAATAGAATTTCAGTCGTGCATTCTGAAGGTCATTGTTGAAAAGTTAAAGGTGAAGTCTATTAACTCGCTAGGCGTATTTTCTTTTTCCCGTCTATTCCTTCCTCCCTTTCTATCTATACACATACATAGGACTACATATAGGAATACATACACACACACACGTGTGTGTGTGTGTGTGTGTGTGTGTGTGTGTGTGTGTGTGTGTTCATGCATATACACTATCCCAGTCCTAAACCCTAGCACCTCTGAGCATGACTTTATTTGGAAATAGGGTCCCTGGAGATGTCACTAGCTAGGATGAGGTCATATTTGAGTAGTCTGGGCCCCTAATTCAGGAGGACTTGTGTGCTTCTAAGAAGGGAGAGTGCGGATACAGAGATATGCACTGAGGGAGAAGGCCCGGTGAAGACGTCCAAAGCCAGAGCAAAACTTCAAGCTGGAAAAGGGGCCTGGAACAGATCCATCCACAATACCTACAAAAGGAGCATGTCCTACCAACATTTTAGCCTCTAGAAATGTGAACACTGTCCACTTCTGTGGTTTCAGCCTTCAGGCTTCTGGTATCTTGTAGTAGCAACAATAGAAAATTATCATATATACATATATATATATATATGTATATAATATATAGTAACACCCATAGAAAACTATCATATATATATATATATAATATATATAAAATAAATATATATATAACCATTATATATAACCATGTTTATATATATTATAATGTATATAAATAATATACATTCTTTTACCTAAGAAAACATTTTTGTTCAGAATCTCAGTCCTCCTTCCTTTCCATAGAATGTGATTCTCATTCTTTTTTTTTTTTTAAAGACTTTATTTATTTATTTGACAGAGCTCACAAGTAGGCAGAGAGGCAGGCAGAGAGACAGAGAGAGAGAGAGAGGGAATCAGGCTTCCTGTGGAGCAGAGAGCCCGATGCGGGGCTCGATCCCAGCACCTTGAGATCATGACCCGAGCCGAAGGCAGCAGCCCAAACCACTGAGCTACACAGGCGCCCCGTGATTCTCATTCTTTTGGTGCCTCCTGAACAATTCGACCACGTCTACCACTTCAATTTGCATGAAAGTTATTCTTTCCTAAAGTCGTCTGCCATTATTTAAAAACAGTTGGCATCTTTTGTAGTTTCCAGTGTTTTTGGTTTGAGTATCTGTTTATAGGCTGATTCAGGTAACTTTCATCCTACTCTTTCCTCCTGAGCTTGTTTCTTTCTGGGAAAGTATATTTTCTACTCTTTAAAAAGAAGGACCTAGAAAAGCGAAATGGTTCTTCTTTGTCAGTCTACATTCCCTTTCCCCAAATTCTGTGCACTTTCTGAGACCACAGATTTGGGGGCTGAAAGCATGTATCAGCCTTTAAAACAATTTTTAATAAAATTTAAATGAAGATAAATTAAATATATTTTATTCCATTGAAACTTGAAAATACAAATGGAAATTTAGAATTAAAAATGGACATTAAATACATTGGAAGGGGAGGTGAAACATGAGAGACTAAGGACTCTGAAAATCAACATGAGGGCTTTGAAGGGGCGAGGGGTGGGAGGTTGGGGGAACCAGGTGGTGGTTATTAGAGAGGGCCCAGATTGCATGGAGCACTGGGTTTGGGGTAAAAACAAGGAATACTGGTACGCTAAAATAAAAATTAAAAACAAAAGACAAAAATGAAAAAAAACATAAATAAAAACATTTAAAGAAAAAAACGGGGATTTTTCAAAAGGGATCTATGAGGGCTGTGAGTTGTGTAAACCTGGTGAATCACAGACCTGTACCCCTGGAGATACAAATATACTCTATGTTTTTCTAAAACAATAATTGAAATAAAATAATAAGTACATAAATGGGGATGTACAAAGGGATGAAGCAAAGAAAATGCAAGACAGTGGGCATCGTTTGAGGGGCTCAGTCCTTTCATGAAATGTCAATGGTTTCTCTACTCTAATGAAAAGATGAACTTGGTTAGATTGCATCAATACCCACATCCACACAGAGCGCTGTGCCGCTTCGACGAGGGACAGAATCAGCTCGCGAAGGCAGAAACTAAATTCGGTGGTATTGAAAAACTAAAATTGAACAATACTTCTTCCAACCTAGACGGGGGCATCATAGTGAGTAGAAGAAAGGGCGGGGAAACACTGAAGGTACAACAACTGGGTAAAAAACACAGAGTGAAATGTGTATAGAAAGATATTCTCAGAGAATGGACAAAGTATGAGAATCAGGAAGTAAATTCCTCCAAATCATCAGATAGAAGTTAAAAATTCAGGAAAATTAAATGGACTCCTGGGACATACGAACAGAGCTTGAAAATCCTATTAATGAGAAGAGCAAAAGGAGGACTTCGTCTCTCCAAAGATTTTATACCATCTCTACCCAGCAAGGCTCCAATCAGAATACCATCCGAGATGTCTGAGGGGAATTTAGGATCTCAATCCATGGGATGGCCAATAGGTTCATAGGTTACCTAGGTGAATAGAACCCGTACAGAGATTGGATGAACGGTAGTGTACAGTTTCAATGGACCCCAACTGGATGGAGGGATTCAATGCAATCCCGTCTCTGATCTAGCAAGTGCCTGTGTCCGTGGATAAGCCAGTTCTCCTATTGCCCTGGACACGAAAAGGGCTCGTCATTCCCCGGCCAATCTGAGGAAAGAAGCGAGAGCAAGACTGAGGGAGAAAGAGAGTGAGAGGAGAATCTGATGGGATAGGATGTCTTACAAAATGTCTCTTGAAATGACCCGAGGAAATAGACCAACACGAAAGGGCAGACTTTGACCAAGCGGTGCTAAACGACGTGAATATCCACGTGGAACAGAAGAGGTCCGAACGCTATTCCAGACTGATGGAGCCTACATACGAAAGAAGACATCAGAAGTTGTCTGGAAGATACAATAGGAAACCCTTCTGAGGATCTGGGGGAGGTGGCAGAGATGAGTGGAGCACACCACCAAAAACGGGAAGCCCAAGAACGGTGAAGCCAAGTTTCCAAACACAAAATCTTGCCCAGCAAAGGACAAGACGAAAAGTATGAAAGGTTGTATGGAGATACCACCTAAGGACCTGTATACAACCCGAGAGAGGATAACTAGGAATCAAGAAGGATAGGTAGGTACCTCCAAAACAATGAAAATCCTTGCACAGAAATATGCCAAGGAGAAAATCATCAGCCAAGAAACCCATGAAAAGATGCCTAAAATGCTCAGTGATCACAAAAGGGCCAAGGAAAACACAACCTCTGCGTTAGTGTTATCCCAGTGGAGGAGGACCTCAAAGCGTGTTGCCTAATGCAATGGACTGAATCGTGTAAAACGGATTTCATCATGGAGTGGGGCACCTGGGTGGCTGCTTTCTGCTGGGGTCCTGATGCCAGGGTCTTGGGATCAAGCCCTGCCTGGGGCTCTCTGCTCAGCAGGAAGCCTGCTTCTCTCTCTCCCACTTGCACTTCTAGTACTCCCTCTCCAATTGGGCTCCCTCTCTCACTGTCTCTGTCTTTCTGTGCAATGCGTCTATGAAACAAGCAATTCCTTCCATTCAAGAAGTAAAAATCAAATGTTGACGCATGGGGTCCTAATGAACGACAAGAATCAGGAGGGTTGCTTGATGATTTCTTGCAAGTTTTTCTTCCTTCCTTGGACAGACAGAGAGGAGAAGGAGGGAGAGAGACAGGCCGAGAGAGACGGACAAACAGGCTCCCTGCTCAGGAAAGAGCCAGATGCAGGGCAGGGTCCTCAGCTGGTGCATCGCCAAGTGCAGCGTGAAGCCCTGCAGCAGCTCCCACAATCCCAAGGGGATCTCCCTGCAGGTCTTGCCTGCCCCTCCCCCACGGGGGACGCCTGGGCGCCGCCCTCGCTTCCTCCCTGACGGATCTTTGGCCCCGCTGCCCCAAGAGAGCGCGCTAGAGGGTGCTGGAGGCGCTCCTGGAGGCTTGTGCCAAGGCTCCCTGGGCTCAGCTGTTTTCTGTGGCGGGGGCTACAGCGGGGGCGGCGGGGGCTGCAGCGGGGGAGGCGGGAGTTGCTGAAGCGGTGGCTGCGAAGGCATCGCAAGGCGGTGGCCGTGGCGGCTGAGGGAGCCCGGCCCTGGCAGGGCGGGCAGCATCTCACTGGGGCACCTCCCGCTCGCCAGGGGCCAGTCGCTTCTCTCCCCACCCCTCCCCCTCTCAACCATTGTTTATTTCTGTAAAGGCTTTTCCTAGTTTGTTTCAGGGCAAGAGAAAACTTCATGGGGAAGGGGGAAAGGGCAGGACCCGAAGAGAGACCTAGTGGACTCTGCTTTGAGCCCAGAGCTAGCCTCAGGGCTCAATCTCAAGACCCTGAGATCACACCCTGAGCCAGAACCCAGAGGTGGGCACTTCACTGAGGGTGCCGTCCAGGTGCTCCTCAGCTGTTGTGGACCCATTTCTGGAGAGGGGCGCCTGCCCTGCTCCGTTAGTTCAGCGACTGCCTTGGGCTCAGGTCATGACCCCGGACTGGCCGGATCTTGGCCCACCTCGGGCTCCCAGCTCCTTGGGGAGGCGGCTTCTCCCACTGACCTTCTCCTCTCTCTTGCTCTCTCTCACTCATTCTCTCTCCATGAAAGAAAGACAAGCTTTCCAAAAAGTGTCTGGAGCCTTGTTGGATGGGCTTGAGTGTGGTGGATCTCAGTGAGTTTTCTCATCGCATGCGGACACCTTGAGGATAGCCATGTCTTTCTAAAAGGATCCCTTGTTGTTCTGCAATGGTTTCTTTCTCTGTTCACGGATTGGGTGTCTTTCCAGTGTCTCTTCTCAAGACCTCGGAAAAGCAGCCTTAGAAGTTTCCTTTGGGTACGGTCCTAACCCTTTCCATCATTTCTCTTTCCACAAAATCTATACTAGCCTCTGCATCCTCCTATGTAGAGTTTATTTTTCACTGTCCTATCAGGTCTTTTGTTTCAATAGAATTTCAGTCGTGCATTCTGAAGGTCATTGTTGAAAAGTTAAAGGTGAAGTCTATTAACTCGCTAGGCGTATTTTCTTTTTCCCGTCTATTCCTTCCTCCCTTTCTATCTATACACATACATAGGACTACATATAGGAATACATACACACACACGTGTGTGTGTGTGTGTGTGTGTGTGTGTGTGTGTGTTCATGCATATACACTATCCCAGTCCTAAACCCTAGCACCTCTGAGCATGACTTTATTTGGAAATAGGGTCCCTGGAGATGTCACTAGCTAGGATGAGGTCATATTTGAGTAGTCTGGGCCCCTAATTCAGGAGGACTTGTGTGCTTCTAAGAAGGGAGAGTGCGGATACAGAGATATGCACTGAGGGAGAAGGCCCAGTGAAGACGTCCAAAGCCAGAGCAAAACTTCAAGCTGGAAAAGGGGCCTGGAACAGATCCATCCACAATACCTACAAAAGGAGCATGTCCTACCAACATTTTAGCCTCTAGAAATGTGAACACTGTCCACTTCTGTGGTTTCAGCCTTCAGGCTTCTGGTATCTTGTAGTAGCAACAATAGAAAATTATCATATATACATATATATATATATATGTATATAATATATAGTAACACCCATAGAAAACTATCATATATATATATATAATATATATAAAATAAATATATATATAACCATTATATATAACCATGTTTATATATATTATAATGTATATAAATAATATACATTCTTTTACCTAAGAAAACATTTTTGTTCAGAATCTCAGTCCTCCTTCCTTTCCATAGAATGTGATTCTCATTCTTTTTTTTTTTTTTAAAGACTTTATTTATTTATTTGACAGAGCTCACAAGTAGGCAGAGAGGCAGGCAGAGAGACAGAGAGAGAGAGAGAGGGAATCAGGCTTCCTGTGGAGCAGAGAGCCCGATGCGGGGCTCGATCCCAGCACCTTGAGATCATGACCCGAGCCGAAGGCAGCAGCCCAAACCACTGAGCTACACAGGCGCCCCGTGATTCTCATTCTTTTGGTGCCTCCTGAACAATTCGACCACGTCTACCACTTCAATTTGCATGAAAGTTATTCTTTCCTAAAGTCGTCTGCCATTATTTAAAAACAGTTGGCATCTTTTGTAGTTTCCAGTGTTTTTGGTTTGAGTATCTGTTTATAGGCTGATTCAGGTAACTTTCATCCTACTCTTTCCTCCTGAGCTTGTTTCTTTCTGGGAAAGTATATTTTCTACTCTTTAAAAAGAAGGACCTAGAAAAGCGAAATGGTTCTTCTTTGTCAGTCTACATTCCCTTTCCCCAAATTCTGTGCACTTTCTGAGACCACAGATTTGGGGGCTGAAAGCATGTATCAGCCTTTAAAACAATTTTTAATAAAATTTAAATGAAGATAAATTAAATATATTTTATTCCATTGAAACTTGAAAATACAAATGGAAATTTAGAATTAAAAATGGACATTAAATACATTGGAAGGGGAGGTGAAACATGAGAGACTAAGGACTCTGAAAATCAACACGAGGGCTTTGAAGGGGCGAGGGGTGGGAGGTTGGGGGAACCAGGTGGTGGTTATTAGAGAGGGCCCAGATTGCATGGAGCACTGGGTTTGGGGTAAAAACAAGGAATACTGGTACGCTAAAATAAAAATTAAAAACAAAAGACAAAAATGAAAAAAAACATAAATAAAAACATTTAAAGAAAAAAACGGGGATTTTTCAAAAGGGATCTATGAGGGCTGTGAGTTGTGTAAACCTGGTGAATCACAGACCTGTACCCCTGGAGATACAAATATACTCTATGTTTTTCTAAAACAATAATTGAAATAAAATAATAAGTACATAAATGGGGATGTACAAAGGGATGAAGCAAAGAAAATGCAAGACAGTGGGCATCGTTTGAGGGGCTCAGTCCTTTCATGAAATGTCAATGGTTTCTCTACTCTAATGAAAAGATGAACTTGGTTAGATTGCATCAATACCCACATCCACACAGAGCGCTGTGCCGCTTCGACGAGGGACAGAATCAGCTCGCGAAGGCAGAAACTAAATTCGGTGGTATTGAAAAACTAAAATTGAACAATACTTCTTCCAACCTAGACGGGGGCATCATAGTGAGTAGAAGAAAGGGCGGGGAAACACTGAAGGTACAACAACTGGGTAAAAAACACAGAGTGAAATGTGTATAGAAAGATATTCTCAGAGAATGGACAAAGTATGAGAATCAGGAAGTAAATTCCTCCAAATCATCAGATAGAAGTTAAAAATTCAGGAAAATTAAATGGACTCCTGGGACATACGAACAGAGCTTGAAAATCCTATTAATGAGAAGAGCAAAAGGAGGACTTCGTCTCTCCAAAGATTTTATACCATCTCTACCCAGCAAGGCTCCAATCAGAATACCATCCGAGATGTCTGAGGGGAATTTAGGATCTCAATCCATGGGATGGCCAATAGGTTCATAGGTTACCTAGGTGAATAGAACCCGTACAGAGATTGGATGAACGGTAGTGTACAGTTTCAATGGACCCCAACTGGATGGAGGGATTCAATGCAATCCCGTCTCTGATCTAGCAAGTGCCTGTGTCCGTGGATAAGCCAGTTCTCCTATTGCCCTGGACACGAAAAGGGCTCGTCATTCCCCGGCCAATCTGAGGAAAGAAGCGAGAGCAAGACTGAGGGAGAAAGAGAGTGAGAGGAGAATCTGATGGGATAGGATGTCTTACAAAATGTCTCTTGAAATGACCCGAGGAAATAGACCAACACGAAAGGGCAGACTTTGACCAAGCGGTGCTAAACGACGTGAATATCCACGTGGAACAGAAGAGGTCCGAACGCTATTCCAGACTGATGGAGCCTACATACGAAAGAAGACATCAGAAGTTGTCTGGAAGATACAATAGGAAACCCTTCTGAGGATCTGGGGGAGGTGGCAGAGATGAGTGGAGCACACCACCAAAAACGGGAAGCCCAAGAACGGTGAAGCCAAGTTTCCAAACACAAAATCTTGCCCAGCAAAGGACAAGACGAAAAGTATGAAAGGTTGTATGGAGATACCACCTAAGGACCTGTATACAACCCGAGAGAGGATAACTAGGAATCAAGAAGGATAGGTAGGTACCTCCAAAACAATGAAAATCCTTGCACAGAAATATGCCAAGGAGAAAATCATCAGCCAAGAAACCCATGAAAAGATGCCTAAAATGCTCAGTGATCACAAAAGGGCCAAGGAAAACACAACCTCTGCGTTAGTGTTATCCCAGTGGAGGAGGACCTCAAAGCGTGTTGCCTAATGCAATGGACTGAATCGTGTAAAACGGATTTCATCATGGAGTGGGGCACCTGGGTGGCTGCTTTCTGCTGGGGTCCTGATGCCAGGGTCTTGGGATCAAGCCCTGCCTGGGGCTCTCTGCTCAGCAGGAAGCCTGCTTCTCTCTCTCCCACTTGCACTTCTAGTACTCCCTCTCCAATTGGGCTCCCTCTCTCACTGTCTCTGTCTTTCTGTGCAATGCGTCTATGAAACAAGCAATTCCTTCCATTCAAGAAGTAAAAATCAAATGTTGACGCATGGGGTCCTAATGAACGACAAGAATCAGGAGGGTTGCTTGATGATTTCTTGCAAGTTTTTCTTCCTTCCTTGGACAGACAGAGAGGAGAAGGAGGGAGAGAGACAGGCCGAGAGAGACGGACAAACAGGCTCCCTGCTCAGGAAAGAGCCAGATGCAGGGCAGGGTCCTCAGCTGGTGCATCGCCAAGTGCAGCGTGAAGCCCTGCAGCAGCTCCCACAATCCCAAGGGGATCTCCCTGCAGGTCTTGCCTGCCCCTCCCCCACGGGGGACGCCTGGGCGCCGCCCTCGCTTCCTCCCTGACGGATCTTTGGCCCCGCTGCCCCAAGAGAGCGCGCTAGAGGGTGCTGGAGGCGCTCCTGGAGGCTTGTGCCAAGGCTCCCTGGGCTCAGCTGTTTTCTGTGGCGGGGGCTACAGCGGGGGCGGCGGGGGCTGCAGCGGGGGAGGCGGGAGTTGCTGAAGCGGTGGCTGCGAAGGCGTCGCAAGGCGGTGGCCGTGGCGGCTGAGGGAGCCCGGCCCTGGCAGGGCGGGCAGCATCTCACTGGGGCACCTCCCGCTCGCCAGGGGCCAGTCGCTTCTCTCCCCACCCCTCCCCCTCTCAACCATTGTTTATTTCTGTAAAGGCTTTTCCTAGTTTGTTTCAGGGCAAGAGAAAACTTCATGGGGAAGGGGGAAAGGGCAGGACCCGAAGAGAGACCTAGTGGACTCTGCTTTGAGCCCAGAGCTAGCCTCAGGGCTCAATCTCAAGACCCTGAGATCACACCCTGAGCCAGAACCCAGAGGTGGGCACTTCACTGAGGGTGCCGTCCAGGTGCTCCTCAGCTGTTGTGGACCCATTTCTGGAGAGGGGCGCCTGCCCTGCTCCGTTAGTTCAGCGACTGCCTTGGGCTCAGGTCATGACCCCGGACTGGCCGGATCTTGGCCCACCTCGGGCTCCCAGCTCCTTGGGGAGGCGGCTTCTCCCACTGACCTTCTCCTCTCTCTTGCTCTCTCTCACTCATTCTCTCTCCATGAAAGAAAGACAAGCTTTCCAAAAAGTGTCTGGAGCCTTGTTGGATGGGCTTGAGTGTGGTGGATCTCAGTGAGTTTTCTCATCGCATGCGGACACCTTGAGGATAGCCATGTCTTTCTAAAAGGATCCCTTGTTGTTCTGCAATGGTTTCTTTCTCTGTTCACGGATTGGGTGTCTTTCCAGTGTCTCTTCTCAAGACCTCGGAAAAGCAGCCTTAGAAGTTTCCTTTGGGTACGGTCCTAACCCTTTCCATCATTTCTCTTTCCACAAAATCTATACTAGCCTCTGCATCCTCCTATGTAGAGTTTATTTTTCACTGTCCTATCAGGTCTTTTGTTTCAATAGAATTTCAGTCGTGCATTCTGAAGGTCATTGTTGAAAAGTTAAAGGTGAAGTCTATTAACTCGCTAGGCGTATTTTCTTTTTCCCGTCTATTCCTTCCTCCCTTTCTATCTATACACATACATAGGACTACATATAGGAATACATACACACACACGTGTGTGTGTGTGTGTGTGTGTGTGTGTGTGTGTGTGTGTGTTCATGCATATACACTATCCCAGTCCTAAACCCTAGCACCTCTGAGCATGACTTTATTTGGAAATAGGGTCCCTGGAGATGTCACTAGCTAGGATGAGGTCATATTTGAGTAGTCTGGGCCCCTAATTCAGGAGGACTTGTGTGCTTCTAAGAAGGGAGAGTGCGGATACAGAGATATGTACTGAGGGAGAAGGCCCGGTGAAGACGTCCAAAGCCAGAGCAAAACTTCAAGCTGGAAAAGGGGCCTGGAACAGATCCATCCACAATACCTACAAAAGGAGCATGTCCTACCAACATTTTAGCCTCTAGAAATGTGAACACTGTCCACTTCTGTGGTTTCAGCCTTCAGGCTTCTGGTATCTTGTAGTAGCAACAATAGAAAATTATCATATATACATATATATATATATATATGTATATAATATATAGTAACACCCATAGAAAACTATCATATATATATATATATAATATATATAAAATAAATATATATATAACCATTATATATAACCATGTTTATATATATTATAATGTATATAAATAATATACATTCTTTTACCTAAGAAAACATTTTTGTTCAGAATCTCAGTCCTCCTTCCTTTCCATAGAATGTGATTCTCATTCTTTTTTTTTTTTTAAAGACTTTATTTATTTATTTGACAGAGCTCACAAGTAGGCAGAGAGGCAGGCAGAGAGACAGAGAGAGAGAGAGAGGGAATCAGGCTTCCTGTGGAGCAGAGAGCCCGATGCGGGGCTCGATCCCAGCACCTTGAGATCATGACCCGAGCCGAAGGCAGCAGCCCAAACCACTGAGCTACACAGGCGCCCCGTGATTCTCATTCTTTTGGTGCCTCCTGAACAATTCGACCACGTCTACCACTTCAATTTGCATGAAAGTTATTCTTTCCTAAAGTCGTCTGCCATTATTTAAAAACAGTTGGCATCTTTTGTAGTTTCCAGTGTTTTTGGTTTGAGTATCTGTTTATAGGCTGATTCAGGTAACTTTCATCCTACTCTTTCCTCCTGAGCTTGTTTCTTTCTGGGAAAGTATATTTTCTACTCTTTAAAAAGAAGGACCTAGAAAAGCGAAATGGTTCTTCTTTGTCAGTCTACATTCCCTTTCCCCAAATTCTGTGCACTTTCTGAGACCACAGATTTGGGGGCTGAAAGCATGTATCAGCCTTTAAAACAATTTTTAATAAAATTTAAATGAAGATAAATTAAATATATTTTATTCCATTGAAACTTGAAAATACAAATGGAAATTTAGAATTAAAAATGGACATTAAATACATTGGAAGGGGAGGTGAAACATGAGAGACTAAGGACTCTGAAAATCAACATGAGGGCTTTGAAGGGGCGAGGGGTGGGAGGTTGGGGGAACCAGGTGGTGGTTATTAGAGAGGGCCCAGATTGCATGGAGCACTGGGTTTGGGGTAAAAACAAGGAATACTGGTACGCTAAAATAAAAATTAAAAACAAAAGACAAAAATGAAAAAAAACATAAATAAAAACATTTAAAGAAAAAAACGGGGATTTTTCAAAAGGGATCTATGAGGGCTGTGAGTTGTGTAAACCTGGTGAATCACAGACCTGTACCCCTGGAGATACAAATATACTCTATGTTTTTCTAAAACAATAATTGAAATAAAATAATAAGTACATAAATGGGGATGTACAAAGGGATGAAGCAAAGAAAATGCAAGACAGTGGGCATCGTTTGAGGGGCTCAGTCCTTTCATGAAATGTCAATGGTTTCTCTACTCTAATGAAAAGATGAACTTGGTTAGATTGCATCAATACCCACATCCACACAGAGCGCTGTGCCGCTTCGACGAGGGACAGAATCAGCTCGCGAAGGCAGAAACTAAATTCGGTGGTATTGAAAAACTAAAATTGAACAATACTTCTTCCAACCTAGACGGGGGCATCATAGTGAGTAGAAGAAAGGGCGGGGAAACACTGAAGGTACAACAACTGGGTAAAAAACACAGAGTGAAATGTGTATAGAAAGATATTCTCAGAGAATGGACAAAGTATGAGAATCAGGAAGTAAATTCCTCCAAATCATCAGATAGAAGTTAAAAATTCAGGAAAATTAAATGGACTCCTGGGACATACGAACAGAGCTTGAAAATCCTATTAATGAGAAGAGCAAAAGGAGGACTTCGTCTCTCCAAAGATTTTATACCATCTCTACCCAGCAAGGCTCCAATCAGAATACCATCCGAGATGTCTGAGGGGAATTTAGGATCTCAATCCATGGGATGGCCAATAGGTTCATAGGTTACCTAGGTGAATAGAACCCGTACAGAGATTGGATGAACGGTAGTGTACAGTTTCAATGGACCCCAACTGGATGGAGGGATTCAATGCAATCCCGTCTCTGATCTAGCAAGTGCCTGTGTCCGTGGATAAGCCAGTTCTCCTATTGCCCTGGACACGAAAAGGGCTCGTCATTCCCCGGCCAATCTGAGGAAAGAAGCGAGAGCAAGACTGAGGGAGAAAGAGAGTGAGAGGAGAATCTGATGGGATAGGATGTCTTACAAAATGTCTCTTGAAATGACCCGAGGAAATAGACCAACACGAAAGGGCAGACTTTGACCAAGCGGTGCTAAACGACGTGAATATCCACGTGGAACAGAAGAGGTCCGAACGCTATTCCAGACTGATGGAGCCTACATACGAAAGAAGACATCAGAAGTTGTCTGGAAGATACAATAGGAAACCCTTCTGAGGATCTGGGGGAGGTGGCAGAGATGAGTGGAGCACACCACCAAAAACGGGAAGCCCAAGAACGGTGAAGCCAAGTTTCCAAACACAAAATCTTGCCCAGCAAAGGACAAGACGAAAAGTATGAAAGGTTGTATGGAGATACCACCTAAGGACCTGTATACAACCCGAGAGAGGATAACTAGGAATCAAGAAGGATAGGTAGGTACCTCCAAAACAATGAAAATCCTTGCACAGAAATATGCCAAGGAGAAAATCATCAGCCAAGAAACCCATGAAAAGATGCCTAAAATGCTCAGTGATCACAAAAGGGCCAAGGAAAACACAACCTCTGCGTTAGTGTTATCCCAGTGGAGGAGGACCTCAAAGCGTGTTGCCTAATGCAATGGACTGAATCGTGTAAAACGGATTTCATCATGGAGTGGGGCACCTGGGTGGCTGCTTTCTGCTGGGGTCCTGATGCCAGGGTCTTGGGATCAAGCCCTGCCTGGGGCTCTCTGCTCAGCAGGAAGCCTGCTTCTCTCTCTCCCACTTGCACTTCTAGTACTCCCTCTCCAATTGGGCTCCCTCTCTCACTGTCTCTGTCTTTCTGTGCAATGCGTCTATGAAACAAGCAATTCCTTCCATTCAAGAAGTAAAAATCAAATGTTGACGCATGGGGTCCTAATGAACGACAAGAATCAGGAGGGTTGCTTGATGATTTCTTGCAAGTTTTTCTTCCTTCCTTGGACAGACAGAGAGGAGAAGGAGGGAGAGAGACAGGCCGAGAGAGACGGACAAACAGGCTCCCTGCTCAGGAAAGAGCCAGATGCAGGGCAGGGTCCTCAGCTGGTGCATCGCCAAGTGCAGCGTGAAGCCCTGCAGCAGCTCCCACAATCCCAAGGGGATCTCCCTGCAGGTCTTGCCTGCCCCTCCCCCACGGGGGACGCCTGGGCGCCGCCCTCGCTTCCTCCCTGACGGATCTTTGGCCCCGCTGCCCCAAGAGAGCGCGCTAGAGGGTGCTGGAGGCGCTCCTGGAGGCTTGTGCCAAGGCTCCCTGGGCTCAGCTGTTTTCTGTGGCGGGGGCTACAGCGGGGGCGGCGGGGGCTGCAGCGGGGGAGGCGGGAGTTGCTGAAGCGGTGGCTGCGAAGGCATCGCAAGGCGGTGGCCGTGGCGGCTGAGGGAGCCCGGCCCTGGCAGGGCGGGCAGCATCTCACTGGGGCACCTCCCGCTCGCCAGGGGCCAGTCGCTTCTCTCCCCACCCCTCCCCCTCTCAACCATTGTTTATTTCTGTAAAGGCTTTTCCTAGTTTGTTTCAGGGCAAGAGAAAACTTCATGGGGAAGGGGGAAAGGGCAGGACCCGAAGAGAGACCTAGTGGACTCTGCTTTGAGCCCAGAGCTAGCCTCAGGGCTCAATCTCAAGACCCTGAGATCACACCCTGAGCCAGAACCCAGAGGTGGGCACTTCACTGAGGGTGCCGTCCAGGTGCTCCTCAGCTGTTGTGGACCCATTTCTGGAGAGGGGCGCCTGCCCTGCTCCGTTAGTTCAGCGACTGCCTTGGGCTCAGGTCATGACCCCGGACTGGCCGGATCTTGGCCCACCTCGGGCTCCCAGCTCCTTGGGGAGGCGGCTTCTCCCACTGACCTTCTCCTCTCTCTTGCTCTCTCTCACTCATTCTCTCTCCATGAAAGAAAGACAAGCTTTCCAAAAAGTGTCTGGAGCCTTGTTGGATGGGCTTGAGTGTGGTGGATCTCAGTGAGTTTTCTCATCGCATGCGGACACCTTGAGGATAGCCATGTCTTTCTAAAAGGATCCCTTGTTGTTCTGCAATGGTTTCTTTCTCTGTTCACGGATTGGGTGTCTTTCCAGTGTCTCTTCTCAAGACCTCGGAAAAGCAGCCTTAGAAGTTTCCTTTGGGTACGGTCCTAACCCTTTCCATCATTTCTCTTTCCACAAAATCTATACTAGCCTCTGCATCCTCCTATGTAGAGTTTATTTTTCACTGTCCTATCAGGTCTTTTGTTTCAATAGAATTTCAGTCGTGCATTCTGAAGGTCATTGTTGAAAAGTTAAAGGTGAAGTCTATTAACTCGCTAGGCGTATTTTCTTTTTCCCGTCTATTCCTTCCTCCCTTTCTATCTATACACATACATAGGACTACATATAGGAATACATACACACACACGTGTGTGTGTGTGTGTGTGTGTGTGTGTGTGTGTGTGTGTGTTCATGCATATACACTATCCCAGTCCTAAACCCTAGCACCTCTGAGCATGACTTTATTTGGAAATAGGGTCCCTGGAGATGTCACTAGCTAGGATGAGGTCATATTTGAGTAGTCTGGGCCCCTAATTCAGGAGGACTTGTGTGCTTCTAAGAAGGGAGAGTGCGGATACAGAGATATGTACTGAGGGAGAAGGCCCGGTGAAGACGTCCAAAGCCAGAGCAAAACTTCAAGCTGGAAAAGGGGCCTGGAACAGATCCATCCACAATACCTACAAAAGGAGCATGTCCTACCAACATTTTAGCCTCTAGAAATGTGAACACTGTCCACTTCTGTGGTTTCAGCCTTCAGGCTTCTGGTATCTTGTAGTAGCAACAATAGAAAATTATCATATATACATATATATATATATATGTATATAATATATAGTAACACCCATAGAAAACTATCATATATATATATATATAATATATATAAAATAAATATATATATAACCATTATATATAACCATGTTTATATATATTATAATGTATATAAATAATATACATTCTTTTACCTAAGAAAACATTTTTGTTCAGAATCTCAGTCCTCCTTCCTTTCCATAGAATGTGATTCTCATTCTTTTTTTTTTTTTAAAGACTTTATTTATTTATTTGACAGAGCTCACAAGTAGGCAGAGAGGCAGGCAGAGAGACAGAGAGAGAGAGAGAGGGAATCAGGCTTCCTGTGGAGCAGAGAGCCCGATGCGGGGCTCGATCCCAGCACCTTGAGATCATGACCCGAGCCGAAGGCAGCAGCCCAAACCACTGAGCTACACAGGCGCCCCGTGATTCTCATTCTTTTGGTGCCTCCTGAACAATTCGACCACGTCTACCACTTCAATTTGCATGAAAGTTATTCTTTCCTAAAGTCGTCTGCCATTATTTAAAAACAGTTGGCATCTTTTGTAGTTTCCAGTGTTTTTGGTTTGAGTATCTGTTTATAGGCTGATTCAGGTAACTTTCATCCTACTCTTTCCTCCTGAGCTTGTTTCTTTCTGGGAAAGTATATTTTCTACTCTTTAAAAAGAAGGACCTAGAAAAGCGAAATGGTTCTTCTTTGTCAGTCTACATTCCCTTTCCCCAAATTCTGTGCACTTTCTGAGACCACAGATTTGGGGGCTGAAAGCATGTATCAGCCTTTAAAACAATTTTTAATAAAATTTAAATGAAGATAAATTAAATATATTTTATTCCATTGAAACTTGAAAATACAAATGGAAATTTAGAATTAAAAATGGACATTAAATACATTGGAAGGGGAGGTGAAACATGAGAGACTAAGGACTCTGAAAATCAACATGAGGGCTTTGAAGGGGCGAGGGGTGGGAGGTTGGGGGAACCAGGTGGTGGTTATTAGAGAGGGCCCAGATTGCATGGAGCACTGGGTTTGGGGTAAAAACAAGGAATACTGGTACGCTAAAATAAAAATTAAAAACAAAAGACAAAAATGAAAAAAAACATAAATAAAAACATTTAAAGAAAAAAACGGGGATTTTTCAAAAGGGATCTATGAGGGCTGTGAGTTGTGTAAACCTGGTGAATCACAGACCTGTACCCCTGGAGATACAAATATACTCTATGTTTTTCTAAAACAATAATTGAAATAAAATAATAAGTACATAAATGGGGATGTACAAAGGGATGAAGCAAAGAAAATGCAAGACAGTGGGCATCGTTTGAGGGGCTCAGTCCTTTCATGAAATGTCAATGGTTTCTCTACTCTAATGAAAAGATGAACTTGGTTAGATTGCATCAATACCCACATCCACACAGAGCGCTGTGCCGCTTCGACGAGGGACAGAATCAGCTCGCGAAGGCAGAAACTAAATTCGGTGGTATTGAAAAACTAAAATTGAACAATACTTCTTCCAACCTAGACGGGGGCATCATAGTGAGTAGAAGAAAGGGCGGGGAAACACTGAAGGTACAACAACTGGGTAAAAAACACAGAGTGAAATGTGTATAGAAAGATATTCTCAGAGAATGGACAAAGTATGAGAATCAGGAAGTAAATTCCTCCAAATCATCAGATAGAAGTTAAAAATTCAGGAAAATTAAATGGACTCCTGGGACATACGAACAGAGCTTGAAAATCCTATTAATGAGAAGAGCAAAAGGAGGACTTCGTCTCTCCAAAGATTTTATACCATCTCTACCCAGCAAGGCTCCAATCAGAATACCATCCGAGATGTCTGAGGGGAATTTAGGATCTCAATCCATGGGATGGCCAATAGGTTCATAGGTTACCTAGGTGAATAGAACCCGTACAGAGATTGGATGAACGGTAGTGTACAGTTTCAATGGACCCCAACTGGATGGAGGGATTCAATGCAATCCCGTCTCTGATCTAGCAAGTGCCTGTGTCCGTGGATAAGCCAGTTCTCCTATTGCCCTGGACACGAAAAGGGCTCGTCATTCCCCGGCCAATCTGAGGAAAGAAGCGAGAGCAAGACTGAGGGAGAAAGAGAGTGAGAGGAGAATCTGATGGGATAGGATGTCTTACAAAATGTCTCTTGAAATGACCCGAGGAAATAGACCAACACGAAAGGGCAGACTTTGACCAAGCGGTGCTAAACGACGTGAATATCCACGTGGAACAGAAGAGGTCCGAACGCTATTCCAGACTGATGGAGCCTACATACGAAAGAAGACATCAGAAGTTGTCTGGAAGATACAATAGGAAACCCTTCTGAGGATCTGGGGGAGGTGGCAGAGATGAGTGGAGCACACCACCAAAAACGGGAAGCCCAAGAACGGTGAAGCCAAGTTTCCAAACACAAAATCTTGCCCAGCAAAGGACAAGACGAAAAGTATGAAAGGTTGTATGGAGATACCACCTAAGGACCTGTATACAACCCGAGAGAGGATAACTAGGAATCAAGAAGGATAGGTAGGTACCTCCAAAACAATGAAAATCCTTGCACAGAAATATGCCAAGGAGAAAATCATCAGCCAAGAAACCCATGAAAAGATGCCTAAAATGCTCAGTGATCACAAAAGGGCCAAGGAAAACACAACCTCTGCGTTAGTGTTATCCCAGTGGAGGAGGACCTCAAAGCGTGTTGCCTAATGCAATGGACTGAATCGTGTAAAACGGATTTCATCATGGAGTGGGGCACCTGGGTGGCTGCTTTCTGCTGGGGTCCTGATGCCAGGGTCTTGGGATCAAGCCCTGCCTGGGGCTCTCTGCTCAGCAGGAAGCCTGCTTCTCTCTCTCCCACTTGCACTTCTAGTACTCCCTCTCCAATTGGGCTCCCTCTCTCACTGTCTCTGTCTTTCTGTGCAATGCGTCTATGAAACAAGCAATTCCTTCCATTCAAGAAGTAAAAATCAAATGTTGACGCATGGGGTCCTAATGAACGACAAGAATCAGGAGGGTTGCTTGATGATTTCTTGCAAGTTTTTCTTCCTTCCTTGGACAGACAGAGAGGAGAAGGAGGGAGAGAGACAGGCCGAGAGAGACGGACAAACAGGCTCCCTGCTCAGGAAAGAGCCAGATGCAGGGCAGGGTCCTCAGCTGGTGCATCGCCAAGTGCAGCGTGAAGCCCTGCAGCAGCTCCCACAATCCCAAGGGGATCTCCCTGCAGGTCTTGCCTGCCCCTCCCCCACGGGGGACGCCTGGGCGCCGCCCTCGCTTCCTCCCTGACGGATCTTTGGCCCCGCTGCCCCAAGAGAGCGCGCTAGAGGGTGCTGGAGGCGCTCCTGGAGGCTTGTGCCAAGGCTCCCTGGGCTCAGCTGTTTTCTGTGGCGGGGGCTACAGCGGGGGCGGCGGGGGCTGCAGCGGGGGAGGCGGGAGTTGCTGAAGCGGTGGCTGCGAAGGCATCGCAAGGCGGTGGCCGTGGCGGCTGAGGGAGCCCGGCCCTGGCAGGGCGGGCAGCATCTCACTGGGGCACCTCCCGCTCGCCAGGGGCCAGTCGCTTCTCTCCCCACCCCTCCCCCTCTCAACCATTGTTTATTTCTGTAAAGGCTTTTCCTAGTTTGTTTCAGGGCAAGAGAAAACTTCATGGGGAAGGGGGAAAGGGCAGGACCCGAAGAGAGACCTAGTGGACTCTGCTTTGAGCCCAGAGCTAGCCTCAGGGCTCAATCTCAAGACCCTGAGATCACACCCTGAGCCAGAACCCAGAGGTGGGCACTTCACTGAGGGTGCCGTCCAGGTGCTCCTCAGCTGTTGTGGACCCATTTCTGGAGAGGGGCGCCTGCCCTGCTCCGTTAGTTCAGCGACTGCCTTGGGCTCAGGTCATGACCCCGGACTGGCCGGATCTTGGCCCACCTCGGGCTCCCAGCTCCTTGGGGAGGCGGCTTCTCCCACTGACCTTCTCCTCTCTCTTGCTCTCTCTCACTCATTCTCTCTCCATGAAAGAAAGACAAGCTTTCCAAAAAGTGTCTGGAGCCTTGTTGGATGGGCTTGAGTGTGGTGGATCTCAGTGAGTTTTCTCATCGCATGCGGACACCTTGAGGATAGCCATGTCTTTCTAAAAGGATCCCTTGTTGTTCTGCAATGGTTTCTTTCTCTGTTCACGGATTGGGTGTCTTTCCAGTGTCTCTTCTCAAGACCTCGGAAAAGCAGCCTTAGAAGTTTCCTTTGGGTACGGTCCTAACCCTTTCCATCATTTCTCTTTCCACAAAATCTATACTAGCCTCTGCATCCTCCTATGTAGAGTTTATTTTTCACTGTCCTATCAGGTCTTTTGTTTCAATAGAATTTCAGTCGTGCATTCTGAAGGTCATTGTTGAAAAGTTAAAGGTGAAGTCTATTAACTCGCTAGGCGTATTTTCTTTTTCCCGTCTATTCCTTCCTCCCTTTCTATCTATACACATACATAGGACTACATATAGGAATACATACACACACACGTGTGTGTGTGTGTGTGTGTGTGTGTGTGTGTGTGTGTGTGTTCATGCATATACACTATCCCAGTCCTAAACCCTAGCACCTCTGAGCATGACTTTATTTGGAAATAGGGTCCCTGGAGATGTCACTAGCTAGGATGAGGTCATATTTGAGTAGTCTGGGCCCCTAATTCAGGAGGACTTGTGTGCTTCTAAGAAGGGAGAGTGCGGATACAGAGATATGTACTGAGGGAGAAGGCCCGGTGAAGACGTCCAAAGCCAGAGCAAAACTTCAAGCTGGAAAAGGGGCCTGGAACAGATCCATCCACAATACCTACAAAAGGAGCATGTCCTACCAACATTTTAGCCTCTAGAAATGTGAACACTGTCCACTTCTGTGGTTTCAGCCTTCAGGCTTCTGGTATCTTGTAGTAGCAACAATAGAAAATTATCATATATACATATATATATATATATGTATATAATATATAGTAACACCCATAGAAAACTATCATATATATATATATATAATATATATAAAATAAATATATATATAACCATTATATATAACCATGTTTATATATATTATAATGTATATAAATAATATACATTCTTTTACCTAAGAAAACATTTTTGTTCAGAATCTCAGTCCTCCTTCCTTTCCATAGAATGTGATTCTCATTCTTTTTTTTTTTTTAAAGACTTTATTTATTTATTTGACAGAGCTCACAAGTAGGCAGAGAGGCAGGCAGAGAGACAGAGAGAGAGAGAGAGGGAATCAGGCTTCCTGTGGAGCAGAGAGCCCGATGCGGGGCTCGATCCCAGCACCTTGAGATCATGACCCGAGCCGAAGGCAGCAGCCCAAACCACTGAGCTACACAGGCGCCCCGTGATTCTCATTCTTTTGGTGCCTCCTGAACAATTCGACCACGTCTACCACTTCAATTTGCATGAAAGTTATTCTTTCCTAAAGTCGTCTGCCATTATTTAAAAACAGTTGGCATCTTTTGTAGTTTCCAGTGTTTTTGGTTTGAGTATCTGTTTATAGGCTGATTCAGGTAACTTTCATCCTACTCTTTCCTCCTGAGCTTGTTTCTTTCTGGGAAAGTATATTTTCTACTCTTTAAAAAGAAGGACCTAGAAAAGCGAAATGGTTCTTCTTTGTCAGTCTACATTCCCTTTCCCCAAATTCTGTGCACTTTCTGAGACCACAGATTTGGGGGCTGAAAGCATGTATCAGCCTTTAAAACAATTTTTAATAAAATTTAAATGAAGATAAATTAAATATATTTTATTCCATTGAAACTTGAAAATACAAATGGAAATTTAGAATTAAAAATGGACATTAAATACATTGGAAGGGGAGGTGAAACATGAGAGACTAAGGACTCTGAAAATCAACATGAGGGCTTTGAAGGGGCGAGGGGTGGGAGGTTGGGGGAACCAGGTGGTGGTTATTAGAGAGGGCCCAGATTGCATGGAGCACTGGGTTTGGGGTAAAAACAAGGAATACTGGTACGCTAAAATAAAAATTAAAAACAAAAGACAAAAATGAAAAAAAACATAAATAAAAACATTTAAAGAAAAAAACGGGGATTTTTCAAAAGGGATCTATGAGGGCTGTGAGTTGTGTAAACCTGGTGAATCACAGACCTGTACCCCTGGAGATACAAATATACTCTATGTTTTTCTAAAACAATAATTGAAATAAAATAATAAGTACATAAATGGGGATGTACAAAGGGATGAAGCAAAGAAAATGCAAGACAGTGGGCATCGTTTGAGGGGCTCAGTCCTTTCATGAAATGTCAATGGTTTCTCTACTCTAATGAAAAGATGAACTTGGTTAGATTGCATCAATACCCACATCCACACAGAGCGCTGTGCCGCTTCGACGAGGGACAGAATCAGCTCGCGAAGGCAGAAACTAAATTCGGTGGTATTGAAAAACTAAAATTGAACAATACTTCTTCCAACCTAGACGGGGGCATCATAGTGAGTAGAAGAAAGGGCGGGGAAACACTGAAGGTACAACAACTGGGTAAAAAACACAGAGTGAAATGTGTATAGAAAGATATTCTCAGAGAATGGACAAAGTATGAGAATCAGGAAGTAAATTCCTCCAAATCATCAGATAGAAGTTAAAAATTCAGGAAAATTAAATGGACTCCTGGGACATACGAACAGAGCTTGAAAATCCTATTAATGAGAAGAGCAAAAGGAGGACTTCGTCTCTCCAAAGATTTTATACCATCTCTACCCAGCAAGGCTCCAATCAGAATACCATCCGAGATGTCTGAGGGGAATTTAGGATCTCAATCCATGGGATGGCCAATAGGTTCATAGGTTACCTAGGTGAATAGAACCCGTACAGAGATTGGATGAACGGTAGTGTACAGTTTCAATGGACCCCAACTGGATGGAGGGATTCAATGCAATCCCGTCTCTGATCTAGCAAGTGCCTGTGTCCGTGGATAAGCCAGTTCTCCTATTGCCCTGGACACGAAAAGGGCTCGTCATTCCCCGGCCAATCTGAGGAAAGAAGCGAGAGCAAGACTGAGGGAGAAAGAGAGTGAGAGGAGAATCTGATGGGATAGGATGTCTTACAAAATGTCTCTTGAAATGACCCGAGGAAATAGACCAACACGAAAGGGCAGACTTTGACCAAGCGGTGCTAAACGACGTGAATATCCACGTGGAACAGAAGAGGTCCGAACGCTATTCCAGACTGATGGAGCCTACATACGAAAGAAGACATCAGAAGTTGTCTGGAAGATACAATAGGAAACCCTTCTGAGGATCTGGGGGAGGTGGCAGAGATGAGTGGAGCACACCACCAAAAACGGGAAGCCCAAGAACGGTGAAGCCAAGTTTCCAAACACAAAATCTTGCCCAGCAAAGGACAAGACGAAAAGTATGAAAGGTTGTATGGAGATACCACCTAAGGACCTGTATACAACCCGAGAGAGGATAACTAGGAATCAAGAAGGATAGGTAGGTACCTCCAAAACAATGAAAATCCTTGCACAGAAATATGCCAAGGAGAAAATCATCAGCCAAGAAACCCATGAAAAGATGCCTAAAATGCTCAGTGATCACAAAAGGGCCAAGGAAAACACAACCTCTGCGTTAGTGTTATCCCAGTGGAGGAGGACCTCAAAGCGTGTTGCCTAATGCAATGGACTGAATCGTGTAAAACGGATTTCATCATGGAGTGGGGCACCTGGGTGGCTGCTTTCTGCTGGGGTCCTGATGCCAGGGTCTTGGGATCAAGCCCTGCCTGGGGCTCTCTGCTCAGCAGGAAGCCTGCTTCTCTCTCTCCCACTTGCACTTCTAGTACTCCCTCTCCAATTGGGCTCCCTCTCTCACTGTCTCTGTCTTTCTGTGCAATGCGTCTATGAAACAAGCAATTCCTTCCATTCAAGAAGTAAAAATCAAATGTTGACGCATGGGGTCCTAATGAACGACAAGAATCAGGAGGGTTGCTTGATGATTTCTTGCAAGTTTTTCTTCCTTCCTTGGACAGACAGAGAGGAGAAGGAGGGAGAGAGACAGGCCGAGAGAGACGGACAAACAGGCTCCCTGCTCAGGAAAGAGCCAGATGCAGGGCAGGGTCCTCAGCTGGTGCATCGCCAAGTGCAGCGTGAAGCCCTGCAGCAGCTCCCACAATCCCAAGGGGATCTCCCTGCAGGTCTTGCCTGCCCCTCCCCCACGGGGGACGCCTGGGCGCCGCCCTCGCTTCCTCCCTGACGGATCTTTGGCCCCGCTGCCCCAAGAGAGCGCGCTAGAGGGTGCTGGAGGCGCTCCTGGAGGCTTGTGCCAAGGCTCCCTGGGCTCAGCTGTTTTCTGTGGCGGGGGCTACAGCGGGGGCGGCGGGGGCTGCAGCGGGGGAGGCGGGAGTTGCTGAAGCGGTGGCTGCGAAGGCATCGCAAGGCGGTGGCCGTGGCGGCTGAGGGAGCCCGGCCCTGGCAGGGCGGGCAGCATCTCACTGGGGCACCTCCCGCTCGCCAGGGGCCAGTCGCTTCTCTCCCCACCCCTCCCCCTCTCAACCATTGTTTATTTCTGTAAAGGCTTTTCCTAGTTTGTTTCAGGGCAAGAGAAAACTTCATGGGGAAGGGGGAAAGGGCAGGACCCGAAGAGAGACCTAGTGGACTCTGCTTTGAGCCCAGAGCTAGCCTCAGGGCTCAATCTCAAGACCCTGAGATCACACCCTGAGCCAGAACCCAGAGGTGGGCACTTCACTGAGGGTGCCGTCCAGGTGCTCCTCAGCTGTTGTGGACCCATTTCTGGAGAGGGGCGCCTGCCCTGCTCCGTTAGTTCAGCGACTGCCTTGGGCTCAGGTCATGACCCCGGACTGGCCGGATCTTGGCCCACCTCGGGCTCCCAGCTCCTTGGGGAGGCGGCTTCTCCCACTGACCTTCTCCTCTCTCTTGCTCTCTCTCACTCATTCTCTCTCCATGAAAGAAAGACAAGCTTTCCAAAAAGTGTCTGGAGCCTTGTTGGATGGGCTTGAGTGTGGTGGATCTCAGTGAGTTTTCTCATCGCATGCGGACACCTTGAGGATAGCCATGTCTTTCTAAAAGGATCCCTTGTTGTTCTGCAATGGTTTCTTTCTCTGTTCACGGATTGGGTGTCTTTCCAGTGTCTCTTCTCAAGACCTCGGAAAAGCAGCCTTAGAAGTTTCCTTTGGGTACGGTCCTAACCCTTTCCATCATTTCTCTTTCCACAAAATCTATACTAGCCTCTGCATCCTCCTATGTAGAGTTTATTTTTCACTGTCCTATCAGGTCTTTTGTTTCAATAGAATTTCAGTCGTGCATTCTGAAGGTCATTGTTGAAAAGTTAAAGGTGAAGTCTATTAACTCGCTAGGCGTATTTTCTTTTTCCCGTCTATTCCTTCCTCCCTTTCTATCTATACACATACATAGGACTACATATAGGAATACATACACACACACGTGTGTGTGTGTGTGTGTGTGTGTGTGTGTGTGTTCATGCATATACACTATCCCAGTCCTAAACCCTAGCACCTCTGAGCATGACTTTATTTGGAAATAGGGTCCCTGGAGATGTCACTAGCTAGGATGAGGTCATATTTGAGTAGTCTGGGCCCCTAATTCAGGAGGACTTGTGTGCTTCTAAGAAGGGAGAGTGCGGATACAGAGATATGCACTGAGGGAGAAGGCCCAGTGAAGACGTCCAAAGCCAGAGCAAAACTTCAAGCTGGAAAAGGGGCCTGGAACAGATCCATCCACAATACCTACAAAAGGAGCATGTCCTACCAACATTTTAGCCTCTAGAAATGTGAACACTGTCCACTTCTGTGGTTTCAGCCTTCAGGCTTCTGGTATCTTGTAGTAGCAACAATAGAAAATTATCATATATACATATATATATATATATGTATATAATATATAGTAACACCCATAGAAAACTATCATATATATATATATAATATATATAAAATAAATATATATATAACCATTATATATAACCATGTTTATATATATTATAATGTATATAAATAATATACATTCTTTTACCTAAGAAAACATTTTTGTTCAGAATCTCAGTCCTCCTTCCTTTCCATAGAATGTGATTCTCATTCTTTTTTTTTTTTTTAAAGACTTTATTTATTTATTTGACAGAGCTCACAAGTAGGCAGAGAGGCAGGCAGAGAGACAGAGAGAGAGAGAGAGGGAATCAGGCTTCCTGTGGAGCAGAGAGCCCGATGCGGGGCTCGATCCCAGCACCTTGAGATCATGACCCGAGCCGAAGGCAGCAGCCCAAACCACTGAGCTACACAGGCGCCCCGTGATTCTCATTCTTTTGGTGCCTCCTGAACAATTCGACCACGTCTACCACTTCAATTTGCATGAAAGTTATTCTTTCCTAAAGTCGTCTGCCATTATTTAAAAACAGTTGGCATCTTTTGTAGTTTCCAGTGTTTTTGGTTTGAGTATCTGTTTATAGGCTGATTCAGGTAACTTTCATCCTACTCTTTCCTCCTGAGCTTGTTTCTTTCTGGGAAAGTATATTTTCTACTCTTTAAAAAGAAGGACCTAGAAAAGCGAAATGGTTCTTCTTTGTCAGTCTACATTCCCTTTCCCCAAATTCTGTGCACTTTCTGAGACCACAGATTTGGGGGCTGAAAGCATGTATCAGCCTTTAAAACAATTTTTAATAAAATTTAAATGAAGATAAATTAAATATATTTTATTCCATTGAAACTTGAAAATACAAATGGAAATTTAGAATTAAAAATGGACATTAAATACATTGGAAGGGGAGGTGAAACATGAGAGACTAAGGACTCTGAAAATCAACACGAGGGCTTTGAAGGGGCGAGGGGTGGGAGGTTGGGGGAACCAGGTGGTGGTTATTAGAGAGGGCCCAGATTGCATGGAGCACTGGGTTTGGGGTAAAAACAAGGAATACTGGTACGCTAAAATAAAAATTAAAAACAAAAGACAAAAATGAAAAAAAACATAAATAAAAACATTTAAAGAAAAAAACGGGGATTTTTCAAAAGGGATCTATGAGGGCTGTGAGTTGTGTAAACCTGGTGAATCACAGACCTGTACCCCTGGAGATACAAATATACTCTATGTTTTTCTAAAACAATAATTGAAATAAAATAATAAGTACATAAATGGGGATGTACAAAGGGATGAAGCAAAGAAAATGCAAGACAGTGGGCATCGTTTGAGGGGCTCAGTCCTTTCATGAAATGTCAATGGTTTCTCTACTCTAATGAAAAGATGAACTTGGTTAGATTGCATCAATACCCACATCCACACAGAGCGCTGTGCCGCTTCGACGAGGGACAGAATCAGCTCGCGAAGGCAGAAACTAAATTCGGTGGTATTGAAAAACTAAAATTGAACAATACTTCTTCCAACCTAGACGGGGGCATCATAGTGAGTAGAAGAAAGGGCGGGGAAACACTGAAGGTACAACAACTGGGTAAAAAACACAGAGTGAAATGTGTATAGAAAGATATTCTCAGAGAATGGACAAAGTATGAGAATCAGGAAGTAAATTCCTCCAAATCATCAGATAGAAGTTAAAAATTCAGGAAAATTAAATGGACTCCTGGGACATACGAACAGAGCTTGAAAATCCTATTAATGAGAAGAGCAAAAGGAGGACTTCGTCTCTCCAAAGATTTTATACCATCTCTACCCAGCAAGGCTCCAATCAGAATACCATCCGAGATGTCTGAGGGGAATTTAGGATCTCAATCCATGGGATGGCCAATAGGTTCATAGGTTACCTAGGTGAATAGAACCCGTACAGAGATTGGATGAACGGTAGTGTACAGTTTCAATGGACCCCAACTGGATGGAGGGATTCAATGCAATCCCGTCTCTGATCTAGCAAGTGCCTGTGTCCGTGGATAAGCCAGTTCTCCTATTGCCCTGGACACGAAAAGGGCTCGTCATTCCCCGGCCAATCTGAGGAAAGAAGCGAGAGCAAGACTGAGGGAGAAAGAGAGTGAGAGGAGAATCTGATGGGATAGGATGTCTTACAAAATGTCTCTTGAAATGACCCGAGGAAATAGACCAACACGAAAGGGCAGACTTTGACCAAGCGGTGCTAAACGACGTGAATATCCACGTGGAACAGAAGAGGTCCGAACGCTATTCCAGACTGATGGAGCCTACATACGAAAGAAGACATCAGAAGTTGTCTGGAAGATACAATAGGAAACCCTTCTGAGGATCTGGGGGAGGTGGCAGAGATGAGTGGAGCACACCACCAAAAACGGGAAGCCCAAGAACGGTGAAGCCAAGTTTCCAAACACAAAATCTTGCCCAGCAAAGGACAAGACGAAAAGTATGAAAGGTTGTATGGAGATACCACCTAAGGACCTGTATACAACCCGAGAGAGGATAACTAGGAATCAAGAAGGATAGGTAGGTACCTCCAAAACAATGAAAATCCTTGCACAGAAATATGCCAAGGAGAAAATCATCAGCCAAGAAACCCATGAAAAGATGCCTAAAATGCTCAGTGATCACAAAAGGGCCAAGGAAAACACAACCTCTGCGTTAGTGTTATCCCAGTGGAGGAGGACCTCAAAGCGTGTTGCCTAATGCAATGGACTGAATCGTGTAAAACGGATTTCATCATGGAGTGGGGCACCTGGGTGGCTGCTTTCTGCTGGGGTCCTGATGCCAGGGTCTTGGGATCAAGCCCTGCCTGGGGCTCTCTGCTCAGCAGGAAGCCTGCTTCTCTCTCTCCCACTTGCACTTCTAGTACTCCCTCTCCAATTGGGCTCCCTCTCTCACTGTCTCTGTCTTTCTGTGCAATGCGTCTATGAAACAAGCAATTCCTTCCATTCAAGAAGTAAAAATCAAATGTTGACGCATGGGGTCCTAATGAACGACAAGAATCAGGAGGGTTGCTTGATGATTTCTTGCAAGTTTTTCTTCCTTCCTTGGACAGACAGAGAGGAGAAGGAGGGAGAGAGACAGGCCGAGAGAGACGGACAAACAGGCTCCCTGCTCAGGAAAGAGCCAGATGCAGGGCAGGGTCCTCAGCTGGTGCATCGCCAAGTGCAGCGTGAAGCCCTGCAGCAGCTCCCACAATCCCAAGGGGATCTCCCTGCAGGTCTTGCCTGCCCCTCCCCCACGGGGGACGCCTGGGCGCCGCCCTCGCTTCCTCCCTGACGGATCTTTGGCCCCGCTGCCCCAAGAGAGCGCGCTAGAGGGTGCTGGAGGCGCTCCTGGAGGCTTGTGCCAAGGCTCCCTGGGCTCAGCTGTTTTCTGTGGCGGGGGCTACAGCGGGGGCGGCGGGGGCTGCAGCGGGGGAGGCGGGAGTTGCTGAAGCGGTGGCTGCGAAGGCGTCGCGAGGCGGTGGCGGTGGCGGCTGAGGGAGCCTGGCTCTGGCAGGGCGGGCAGCATCTCACTGGGGCACCTCCCGCTCGCCAGGGGCCAGTCGCTTCTCTCCCCACCCCTCCCCCTCTCAACCATTGTTTATTTCTGTAAAGGCTTTTCCTAGTTTGTTTCAGGGCAAGAGAAAACTTCATGGGGAAGGGGGAAAGGGCAGGACCCGAAGAGAGACCTAGTGGACTCTGCTTTGAGCCCAGAGCTAGCCTCAGGGCTCAATCTCAAGACCCTGAGATCACACCCTGAGCCAGAACCCAGAGGTGGGCACTTCACTGAGGGTGCCGTCCAGGTGCTCCTCAGCTGTTGTGGACCCATTTCTGGAGAGGGGCGCCTGCCCTGCTCCGTTAGTTCAGCGACTGCCTTGGGCTCAGGTCATGACCCCGGACTGGCCGGATCTTGGCCCACCTCGGGCTCCCAGCTCCTTGGGGAGGCGGCTTCTCCCACTGACCTTCTCCTCTCTCTTGCTCTCTCTCACTCATTCTCTCTCCATGAAAGAAAGACAAGCTTTCCAAAAAGTGTCTGGAGCCTTGTTGGATGGGCTTGAGTGTGGTGGATCTCAGTGAGTTTTCTCATCGCATGCGGACACCTTGAGGATAGCCATGTCTTTCTAAAAGGATCCCTTGTTGTTCTGCAATGGTTTCTTTCTCTGTTCACGGATTGGGTGTCTTTCCAGTGTCTCTTCTCAAGACCTCGGAAAAGCAGCCTTAGAAGTTTCCTTTGGGTACGGTCCTAACCCTTTCCATCATTTCTCTTTCCACAAAATCTATACTAGCCTCTGCATCCTCCTATGTAGAGTTTATTTTTCACTGTCCTATCAGGTCTTTTGTTTCAATAGAATTTCAGTCGTGCATTCTGAAGGTCATTGTTGAAAAGTTAAAGGTGAAGTCTATTAACTCGCTAGGCGTATTTTCTTTTTCCCGTCTATTCCTTCCTCCCTTTCTATCTATACACATACATAGGACTACATATAGGAATACATACACACACACGTGTGTGTGTGTGTGTGTGTGTGTGTGTGTGTGTGTGTGTGTTCATGCATATACACTATCCCAGTCCTAAACCCTAGCACCTCTGAGCATGACTTTATTTGGAAATAGGGTCCCTGGAGATGTCACTAGCTAGGATGAGGTCATATTTGAGTAGTCTGGGCCCCTAATTCAGGAGGACTTGTGTGCTTCTAAGAAGGGAGAGTGCGGATACAGAGATATGCACTGAGGGAGAAGGCCCGGTGAAGACGTCCAAAGCCAGAGCAAAACTTCAAGCTGGAAAAGGGGCCTGGAACAGATCCATCCACAATACCTACAAAAGGAGCATGTCCTACCAACATTTTAGCCTCTAGAAATGTGAACACTGTCCACTTCTGTGGTTTCAGCCTTCAGGCTTCTGGTATCTTGTAGTAGCAACAATAGAAAATTATCATATATACATATATATATATATATATGTATATAATATATAGTAACACCCATAGAAAACTATCATATATATATATAATATATATAAAATAAATATATATATAACCATTATATATAACCATGTTTATATATATTATAATGTATATAAATAATATACATTCTTTTACCTAAGAAAACATTTTTGTTCAGAATCTCAGTCCTCCTTCCTTTCCATAGAATGTGATTCTCATTCTTTTTTTTTTTTTTAAAGACTTTATTTATTTATTTGACAGAGCTCACAAGTAGGCAGAGAGGCAGGCAGAGAGACAGAGAGAGAGAGAGAGGGAATCAGGCTTCCTGTGGAGCAGAGAGCCTGATGCGGGGCTCGATCCCAGCACCTTGAGATCATGACCCGAGCCGAAGGCAGCAGCCCAAACCACTGAGCTACACAGGCGCCCCGTGATTCTCATTCTTTTGGTGCCCCCTGAACAATTCGACCACGTCTACCACTTCAATTTGCATGAAAGTTATTCTTTCCTAAAGTCGTCTGCCATTATTTAAAAACAGTTGGCATCTTTTGGCAGTTTCCAGTGTTTTTCGTTTGAGTATCTGTTTATAGGCTGATTCAGGTAACTTTCATCCGACTCTTTCCTTCTGAGTTTGTTTCTTTCTGGGAAAGTATACTTTCTACTCTTTCAAAAGAAGGACCTAGAAAAGCGAAATGGTTCTTCTTTGTCAGTCTACATTCCCTTTCCCCAAATTCTGTGCACTTTCTGAGACCACAGATTTGGGGGCTGACAGCATGTATCAGCCTTTAAGAAAATTTTTAATAAAACTTAAATGAAGTTAAATTAAATATATTTAATTCAATTGAACTTGAAAATACAAATGGAAATTTAGAATTAAAAATGTAAATTAAATACATTGGAAGGGGAGGTGAAACATGAGAGACTAAGGACTCTGAAAATCAACACGAGGGCTTTGAAGGGGCGAGGGGTGGGAGGTTGGGGGAACCAGGTGGTGGTTATTAGAGAGGGCCCAGATTGCATGGAGCACTGGGTTTGGGGTAAAAACAAGGAATACTGGTATGCTGAAATAAAAATTAAAAACAAAAGACAAAAAGGAAAAAAAGAAACATAAATAAAAACATTTAAAGAAAAAAAAACAGGGATTTTTCAAAAGGGATCTATGAGGGCTGTGAGTTGTGTAAACCTGGTGAATCACAGACCTGTACCCCTGGAGATACAAATATACTCTATGTTTTTCTAAAACAATAATTGAAATAAAATAATAAATACATAAATGGGAATGTACAAAGGGATGAAGCAAGAAAATGCAAGAAATGGGCATCGTTTGAGGGGCTCAGTCCTTTCATGAAATGTCAATGGTTTCTCTACTCTAATGAAAAGATGAACTTGGTTAGATTGCATCAATACCCACATCCACACAGAGCGCTGAGCCGCTTCGACGAGGGACAGAATCAGCTCGCGAAGGCAGAAACAAAATTCGGTAGTATTGAAAAGCTAAAATTGAACAAGACTTCTACCAACCTAGACGGGGACATCATAGTGAGTAGAAGAAGGGGCGGGGGAAACACTGAAGGTACAACAACTGGGTAAAAAGCAGAGTGAAATGTGTATAGAAAGATATTCTCAGAGAATGGACAAAGTATGAGAATCAGGAAGTAAATTCCTCCAAGGCATCAGATAGAAGTTAAAAATTCAGGAAAACTAAATGGACTCCTGGGACATACGAACAAAGCTTGAAAACCCTATTAATGAGAAGAGCAAAAGGAGGACTTCGTCTCTCCAAAGATTTTATACCATTTCTACCCAGCAAGGCTCCAATCAGAATACCATCCGAGATGACTGAAGGGAATTTAGGATCTCAATCCATGGGATGGCCAATAGGTTCATAGGTTACCTAGGTGAATAGAACACGTACAGAGATTGGATGAACGGTAGTGTACAGTTTCAATGGACCCCAACTGGATGGAGGGATTCAATGCAATCCATTCCCTGATCTAGCAAGTGCCTGTGTCCGTGGATAAGCCAGTTCTCCTATTGCCCTGGACACGAATAGGGCTCGTCATTCCCCGGCCAATCTGAGGAAAGAAGCGAGAGCAAGACTGAGGGAGAAAGAGAGTGAGAGGAGAATCTGATGGGATAGGATGTCTTACAAAAGGTCTCTTGAAATGACCCGAGGAAATAGACCAACACGAAAGGGCAGACTTTGACCAAGCGGTGCTAAACGACGTGAATATCCACGTGGAACAGAAGAGGTCCGAACGCTATTCCACACTGATGGAGCCTACATACGAAAGAAGACATCCGAAGTTGTCTGGAAGATACAATAGGAAACCCTTCTGAGGATCTGGGGGAGGTGGCAGAGATGAGTGGAGCACACCACCAAAAACGGGAAGCCCAAGAACGGTGAAGCCAAGTTTCCAAACACAAAATCTTGCCCAGCAAAGGACAAGATGAAAAGTATGAAAGGTTGTATGGAGATACCACCTAAGGACCTGTATACAACTCGAGAGAGGATAACTAGGAATCAAGAAGGATAGGTAGGTACCTTCAAAACAATGAAAATCCTTGCAAAGAAATATGCCAAGGAGAAAATCATCAGCCAAGAAACCCATGAAAAGATGCCTAAAATGCTCAGTGATCACAAAAGGGCCAAGGAAAACACAACCTCTGGGTTAGTGTTATCCCAGTGGAGGAGGACCTCAAAGCGTGTTGCCTAATGCAACGGACTGAATCGTGAAAAACGGATTTAATCATGGAGTGGGGCACCTGGGTGGCTGCTTTCTGCTGGGGTCCTGATGCCAGGGTCTTGGGATCAAGCCCTGCCTGGGGCTCTCTGCTCAGCAGGAAGCCTGCTTCTCTCTCTCCCACTTGCACTTCTAGTACTCCCTCTCCAATTGGGCTCCCTCTCTCACTGTCTCTGTCTTTCTGTGCAATGCGTCTATCAAACAAGCAATTCCTTCCATTCAAGAAGTAAAAATCAAATGTTGACGCATGGGGTCCTAATGAACGACAAGAATCAGGAGGGTTGCTTGATGATTTCTTGCAAGTTATTCTTCCTTCCTTGGACAGACAGAGAGGAGAAGGAGGGAGAGAGACAGACCGAGAGAGACGGACAAACAGGCTCCCTGCTCAGGAAAGAGCCAGATGCAGGGCAGGGTCCTCAGCTGGTGCATCGCCAAGTGCAGCGTGAAGCCCTGCAGCAGCTCCCACAATCCCAAGGGGATCTCCCTGCAGGTCTTGCCTGCCCCTCCCCCACGGGGGACGCCTGGGCGCCGCCCTCGCTTCCTCCCTGACGGATCTTTGGCCCCGCTGCCCCAAGAGAGCGCGCTAGAGGGTGCTGGAGGCGCTCCTGGAGGCTTGTGCCAAGGCTCCCTGGGCTCAGCTGTTTTCTGTGGCGGGGGCTACAGCGGGGGCGGCGGGGGCTGCAGCGGAGGAGGCGGGAGTTGCTGAAGCGGTGGCTGCGAAGGCGTCGCGAGGCAGTGGCGGTGGCGGCTGAGGGAGCCTGGCTCTGGCAGGGCGGGCAGCATCTCACTGGGGCACCTCCCGCTCGCCAGGGGCCAGTCGCTTCTCTCCCCACCCCTCCCCCTCTCAACCATTGTTTATTTCTGTAAAGGCTTTTCCTAGTTTGTTTCAGGGCAAGAGAAAACTTCATGGGGAAGGGGGAAAGGGCAGGACCCGAAGAGAGACCTAGTGGACTCTGCTTTGAGCCCAGAGCTAGCCTCAGGGCTCAATCTCAAGACCCTGAGATCACACCCTGAGCCAGAACCCAGAGGTGGGCACTTCACTGAGGGTGCCGTCCAGGTGCTCCTCAGCTGTTGTGGACCCATTTCTGGAGAGGGGCGCCTGCCCTGCTCCGTTAGTTCAGCGACTGCCTTGGGCTCAGGTCATGACCCCGGACTGGCCAGATCTTGGCCCACCTCGGGCTCCCAGCTCCTTGGGGAGGCGGCTTCTCCCACTGACCTTCTCCTCTCTCTTGCTCTCTCTCACTCATTCTCTCTCCATGAAAGAAAGACAAGCTTTCCAAAAAGTGTCTGGAGCCTTGTTGGATGGGCTTGAGTGTGGTGGATCTCAGTGAGTTTTCTCATCGCATGCGGACACCTTGAGGATAGCCATGTCTTTCTAAAAGGATCCCTTGTTGTTCTGCAATGGTTTCTTTCTCTGTTCACGGATTGGGTGTCTTTCCAGTGTCTCTTCTCAAGACCTCGGAAAAGCAGCCTTAGAAGTTTCCTTTGGGTACGGTCCTAACCCTTTCCATCATTTCTCTTTCCACAAAATCTATACTAGCCTCTGCATCCTCCTATGTAGAGTTTATTTTTCACTGTCCTATCAGGTCTTTTGTTTCAATAGAATTTCAGTCGTGCATTCTGAAGGTCATTGTTGAAAAGTTAAAGGTGAAGTCTATTAACTCGCTAGGCGTATTTTCTTTTTCCCGTCTATTCCTTCCTCCCTTTCTATCTATACACATACATAGGACTACATATAGGAATACATACACACACACACGTGTGTGTGTGTGTGTGTGTGTGTGTGTGTGTGTGTGTGTGTGTTCATGCATATACACTATCCCAGTCCTAAACCCTAGCACCTCTGAGCATGACTTTATTTGGAAATAGGGTCCCTGGAGATGTCACTAGCTAGGATGAGGTCATATTTGAGTAGTCTGGGCCCCTAATTCAGGAGGACTTGTGTGCTTCTAAGAAGGGAGAGTGCGGATACAGAGATATGCACTGAGGGAGAAGGCCCGGTGAAGACGTCCAAAGCCAGAGCAAAACTTCAAGCTGGAAAAGGGGCCTGGAACAGATCCATCCACAATACCTACAAAAGGAGCATGTCCTACCAACATTTTAGCCTCTAGAAATGTGAACACTGTCCACTTCTGTGGTTTCAGCCTTCAGGCTTCTGGTATCTTGTAGTAGCAACAATAGAAAATTATCATATATACATATATATATATATATATGTATATAATATATAGTAACACCCATAGAAAACTATCATATATATATATAATATATATAAAATAAATATATATATAACCATTATATATAACCATGTTTATATATATTATAATGTATATAAATAATATACATTCTTTTACCTAAGAAAACATTTTTGTTCAGAATCTCAGTCCTCCTTCCTTTCCATAGAATGTGATTCTCATTCTTTTTTTTTTTTTTAAAGACTTTATTTATTTATTTGACAGAGCTCACAAGTAGGCAGAGAGGCAGGCAGAGAGACAGAGAGAGAGAGAGAGGGAATCAGGCTTCCTGTGGAGCAGAGAGCCTGATGCGGGGCTCGATCCCAGCACCTTGAGATCATGACCCGAGCCGAAGGCAGCAGCCCAAACCACTGAGCTACACAGGCGCCCCGTGATTCTCATTCTTTTGGTGCCCCCTGAACAATTCGACCACGTCTACCACTTCAATTTGCATGAAAGTTATTCTTTCCTAAAGTCGTCTGCCATTATTTAAAAACAGTTGGCATCTTTTGGCAGTTTCCAGTGTTTTTCGTTTGAGTATCTGTTTATAGGCTGATTCAGGTAACTTTCATCCGACTCTTTCCTTCTGAGTTTGTTTCTTTCTGGGAAAGTATACTTTCTACTCTTTCAAAAGAAGGACCTAGAAAAGCGAAATGGTTCTTCTTTGTCAGTCTACATTCCCTTTCCCCAAATTCTGTGCACTTTCTGAGACCACAGATTTGGGGGCTGACAGCATGTATCAGCCTTTAAGAAAATTTTTAATAAAACTTAAATGAAGTTAAATTAAATATATTTAATTCAATTGAACTTGAAAATACAAATGGAAATTTAGAATTAAAAATGTAAATTAAATACATTGGAAGGGGAGGTGAAACATGAGAGACTAAGGACTCTGAAAATCAACACGAGGGCTTTGAAGGGGCGAGGGGTGGGAGGTTGGGGGAACCAGGTGGTGGTTATTAGAGAGGGCCCAGATTGCATGGAGCACTGGGTTTGGGGTAAAAACAAGGAATACTGGTATGCTGAAATAAAAATTAAAAACAAAAGACAAAAAGGAAAAAAAGAAACATAAATAAAAACATTTAAAGAAAAAAAAACAGGGATTTTTCAAAAGGGATCTATGAGGGCTGTGAGTTGTGTAAACCTGGTGAATCACAGACCTGTACCCCTGGAGATACAAATATACTCTATGTTTTTCTAAAACAATAATTGAAATAAAATAATAAATACATAAATGGGAATGTACAAAGGGATGAAGCAAGAAAATGCAAGAAATGGGCATCGTTTGAGGGGCCCAGTGCTTTCATGAAATGTCAATGGTTTCTCTACTCTAATGAAAAGATGAACTTGGTTAGATTGCATCAATACCCACATCCACACAGAGCGCTGAGCCGCTTCGACGAGGGACAGAATCAGCTCGCGAAGGCAGAAACAAAATTCGGTAGTATTGAAAAGCTAAAATTGAACAAGACTTCTACCAACCTAGACGGGGACATCATAGTGAGTAGAAGAAGGGGCGGGGGAAACACTGAAGGTACAACAACTGGGTAAAAAGCAGAGTGAAATGTGTATAGAAAGATATTCTCAGAGAATGGACAAAGTATGAGAATCAGGAAGTAAATTCCTCCAAGGCATCAGATAGAAGTTAAAAATTCAGGAAAACTAAATGGACTCCTGGGACATACGAACAAAGCTTGAAAACCCTATTAATGAGAAGAGCAAAAGGAGGACTTCGTCTCTCCAAAGATTTTATACCATTTCTACCCAGCAAGGCTCCAATCAGAATACCATCCGAGATGACTGAAGGGAATTTAGGATCTCAATCCATGGGATGGCCAATAGGTTCATAGGTTACCTAGGTGAATAGAACACGTACAGAGATTGGATGAACGGTAGTGTACAGTTTCAATGGACCCCAACTGGATGGAGGGATTCAATGCAATCCATTCCCTGATCTAGCAAGTGCCTGTGTCCGTGGATAAGCCAGTTCTCCTATTGCCCTGGACACGAATAGGGCTCGTCATTCCCCGGCCAATCTGAGGAAAGAAGCGAGAGCAAGACTGAGGGAGAAAGAGAGTGAGAGGAGAATCTGATGGGATAGGATGTCTTACAAAAGGTCTCTTGAAATGACCCGAGGAAATAGACCAACACGAAAGGGCAGACTTTGACCAAGCGGTGCTAAACGACGTGAATATCCACGTGGAACAGAAGAGGTCCGAACGCTATTCCACACTGATGGAGCCTACATACGAAAGAAGACATCCGAAGTTGTCTGGAAGATACAATAGGAAACCCTTCTGAGGATCTGGGGGAGGTGGCAGAGATGAGTGGAGCACACCACCAAAAACGGGAAGCCCAAGAACGGTGAAGCCAAGTTTCCAAACACAAAATCTTGCCCAGCAAAGGACAAGATGAAAAGTATGAAAGGTTGTATGGAGATACCACCTAATGACCTGTATACAACTCGAGAGAGGATAACTAGGAATCAAGAAGAATAGGTAGGTACCTTCAAAACAATGAAAATCCTTGCAAAGAAATATGCCAAGGAGAAAATCATCAGCCAAGAAACCCATGAAAAGATGCCTAAAATGCTCAGTGATCACAAAAGGGCCAAGGAAAACACAACCTCTGGGTTAGTGTTATCCCAGTGGAGGAGGACCTCAAAGCGTGTTGCCTAATGCAACGGACTGAATCGTGAAAAACGGATTTAATCATGGAGTGGGGCACCTGGGTGGCTGCTTTCTGCTGGGGTCCTGATGCCAGGGTCTTGGGATCAAGCCCTGCCTGGGGCTCTCTGCTCAGCAGGAAGCCTGCTTCTCTCTCTCCCACTTGCACTTCTTGTACTCCCTCTCCAATTGGGCTCCCTCTCTCACTGTCTCTGTCTTTCTGTGCAATGCGTCTATGAAACAAGCAATTCCTTCCATTCAAGAAGTAAAAATCAAATGTTGACGCATGGGGTCCTAATGAACGACAAGAATCAGGAGGGTTGCTTGATGATTTCTTGCAAGTTTTTCTTCCTTCCTTGGACAGACAGAGAGGAGAAGGAGGGAGAGAGACAGGCCGAGAGAGAGGGCCAAACAGGCTCCCTGCTCAGGAAAGAGCCAGATGCAGGGCAGGGTCCTCAGGTTGGTGCATCGCCAAGTGCAGCGTGAAGCCCTGCAGCAGCTCCAACAATCCCAAGGGGATCTCCCTGCAGGTCTTGCCTGCCCCTCCCCCGCCAGGGACGCCTTGGCGCTGCCCTAGCCTCCTCCCTGACGGATCTTTGGCGCCACTGCCCCAAGAGAGCACGCTAGAGGGTGCTGGAGGCGCTCCTGGAGGCTTGTGCCAAGGCTCCCTGGGCTCAGCTGTTTTCTGTGGCGGGGGCTGCAGCGGGGGAGGCGGGAGTTGCTGCAGTGGTGGCTGCGAAGGCGTCAGGAGGCGGTGGCGGTGGCAGCTGAGGGAGCCCAGCCCTGGCAGGGCGGGCAGCATCTCGCTGGGGCACCTCCCGCTCGCCAGGGGCCAGTCGCTTCTCTCCCCACCCTCCCCCTCTCAACCATTGTTTATTTCTGTAAAGGCTTTTCCTAGTTTGTTTCAGGGCAAGAGAAAACTTCATGGGGAACGGCGGAAGGGCAGGACCCGAAGAGAGACCTAGTGGACTCTGCTTTGAGCCCAGAGCTAGCCTCAGTGCTCAATCTTAAGAGCCTGAGATCACCCCCTGAGCCAGAACCCAGAGTTGGGCACTTCACTGAGGGTGCCGTCCAGGTGCTTCTCAGCTGTTGTTGACCCATTTCTGGAGAGGGGCGCCTGCCCTGCTCCGTTAGTTCAGCGACTGCCTTGGGCTCAGGTCATGACCCCGGCTTGGCAGGATCTTGGCCCACCTCGGGCTCCCAGCTCCTTGGGGAGTCGGCTTCTCCCACTGACCTTCTCCTCTCTCATGCTCTCTCTCACTCATTCTCTCTCCATGAAAGACCAGCTTTCCAAAAAGTGTCTGGAGCCTTGTTGGATGGGCTTGAATATGGTGGATCTCAGTGAGTTTTCTCATCGCATGCACACACCTTGAGGATAGCCATGTCTTTCTAAAAGGATCCCTTGTTGTTCTGCAATGGTTTCTTTCTCTGTTCACGGATTGGGTGTCTTTCCAGTGTCTCTTCTCAAGACCTCGGAAAAGCAGCCTAGAAGATTCCTTTGGGTACGGTCTAGCCCTTTCCATCCTTTCTCTTTCCACAAAATCTGTACTAGCCTCTGCATCCTCCTATGTAGAGTTTATTTTTCACTGACCTATCCAGGTCTTTTCTTTCAATAGAATTTCAGTCGTGCATTCTGAAGGTCATTGTTGAAAAGTTAAAGGTGAAGTCTATTAACTCGCTAGGCGTATTTTCTTTTTCCCGTCTATTCCTTCCTCCCTTTCTATCTATACACATAGATAGGACTACATATAAGAATACATACACACACAAACGTGTGTGTGTGTGTGTGTGTGTGTGTGTGTGTGTGTGTGTCTGTGTTCATGCATATAAACTATCCCAGTCCTAAACCCCAGCACCTGGGAGCCTGACTTTATTTGGAAATAGGGTCCCTGGAGATGTCACTAGCTAGGATGAGGACATATTTGAGTAGTCTGGGCCCCTAATTCAGGATGACTTGTGTGCTTCTAAGAAGGGAGAGTGCGGATACACAGATATGCACTGAGGGAGAAGGCCCGGTGAAGAAGTCCAAAGCCAGAGCAAGACTTCAAGCTGGAAAAGGGGCCTGGAACAGATCCATCCACAATACCTACGAAAGGAGCATGTCCTACCAACATTTTAGCCTCTAGAAATGTGACACTGTCCACTTCTGTGGTTTCAGCCTCCAGGTTTCTGATATCTTGTAGTAGCAACCATAGAAAATTATCATATATATATATATATATATATATATATATATATATATAGTAGCACCTATAGAAAATATCATATATATAATGTATATAAAATAAATATATATATATAAATTATATATAACCATGGTTATATATATTATACTGTATATATATAATATACATTCTTTTACCTAAGAAAACATTTTTGTTCAGAATCTCAGTCCTCCTTCCTTTCAATAGAATGTGATTCTCATTCTTTTGGTGCCTCCTGAACAATTCGACCACGTCTACCACTTCAATTTGCATAAAAGTTATTCTTACCTAAAGTCGTCTGCCATTATTTAAAAACAGTTGGCATCTTTTGGCAGTTTCCAGTGTTTTTCGTTTGAGTATCTGTTTATAGGCTGATTCAGGTAACTTTCATCCGACTCTTTCCTTCTGAGTTTGTTTCTTTCTGGGAAAGTATACTTTCTACTCTTTCAAAAGAAGGACCTAGAAAAGCGAAATGGTTCTTCTTTGTCAGTCTACATTCCCTTTCCCCAAATTCTGTGCACTTTCTGAGACCACAGATTTGGGGGCTGACAGCATGTATCAGCCTTTAAGAAAATTTTTAATAAAACTTAAATGAAGTTAAATTAAATATATTTAATTCAATTGAACTTGAAAATACAAATGGAAATTTAGAATTAAAAATGTAAATTAAATACATTGGAAGGGGAGGTGAAACATGAGAGACTAAGGACTCTGAAAATCAACACGAGGGCTTTGAAGGGGCGAGGGGTGGGAGGTTGGGGGAACCAGGTGGTGGTTATTAGAGAGGGCCCAGATTGCATGGAGCACTGGGTTTGGGGTAAAAACAAGGAATACTGGTATGCTGAAATAAAAATTAAAAACAAAAGACAAAAAGGAAAAAAAGAAACATAAATAAAAACATTTAAAGAAAAAAAAACAGGGATTTTTCAAAAGGGATCTATGAGGGCTGTGAGTTGTGTAAACCTGGTGAATCACAGACCTGTACCCCTGGAGATACAAATATACTCTATGTTTTTCTAAAACAATAATTGAAATAAAATAATAAATACATAAATGGGAATGTACAAAGGGATGAAGCAAGAAAATGCAAGAAATGGGCATCGTTTGAGGGGCCCAGTGCTTTCATGAAATGTCAATGGTTTCTCTACTCTAATGAAAAGATGAACTTGGTTAGATTGCATCAATACCCACATCCACACAGAGCGCTGTGCCGCTTCGACGAGGGACAGAATCAGCTCGCGAAGGCAGAAACAAAATTCGGTAGTATTGAAAAGCTAAAATTGAACAAGACTTCTACCAACCTAGACGGGGACATCATAGTGAGTAGAAGAAGGGGCGGGGGAAACACTGAAGGTACAACAACTGGGTAAAAAGCAGAGTGAAATGTGTATAGAAAGATATTCTCAGAGAATGGACAAAGTATGAGAATCAGGAAGTAAATTCCTCCAAATCATCAGATAGAAGTTAAAAATTCAGGAAAATTAAATGGACTCCTGGGACATACGAACAAAGCTTGAAAACCCTATTAATGAGAAGAGCAAAAGGAGGACTTCGTCTCTCCAAAGATTTTATACCATTTCTACCCAGCAAGGCTCCAATCAGAATACCATCCGAGATGACTGAAGGGAATTTAGGATCTCAATCCATGGGATGGCCAATAGGTTCATAGGTTACCTAGGTGAATAGAACACGTACAGAGATTGGATGAACGGTAGTGTACAGTTTCAATGGACCCCAACTGGATGGAGGGATTCAATGCAATCCATTCCCTGATCTAGCAAGTGCCTGTGTCCGTGGATAAGCCAGTTCTCCTATTGCCCTGGACACGAATAGGGCTCGTCATTCCCCGGCCAATCTGAGGAAAGAAGCGAGAGCAAGACTGAGGGAGAAAGAGAGTGAGAGGAGAATCTGATGGGATAGGATGTCTTACAAAAGGTCTCTTGAAATGACCCGAGGAAATAGACCAACACGAAAGGGCAGACTTTGACCAAGCGGTGCTAAACGACATGAATATCCACGTGGAACAGAAGAGGTCCGAACGCTATTCCACACTGATGGAGCCTACATACGAAAGAAGACATCCGAAGTTGTCTGGAAGATACAATAGGAAACCCTTCTGAGGATCTGGGGGAGGTGGCAGAGATGAGTGGAGCACACCACCAGAAACGGGAAGCCCAAGAAGGGTTAGGAAGTTGGACTCTACGAATCCAAGGTTCAAAACACAAAATCTTGCCCTGCAAAGGACAAGACGAAAAGTATGAAAGGTTGTATGGAGATACCACCTAAGGACCTGTATACAACTCGAGAGAGGATAACTAGGAATCAAGAAGGATAGGTAGGTACCTTCAAAACAAAGAAAATCATTGCACAGAAATATGCCAAGGAGAAAATCATCAGCCAAGAAACCCATGAAAAGATGCCTAAAATGCTCAGTGATCACAAAAGGGCCAAGGAAAACACAGCCTCTGGTTTAGTGTTATCCCAGTGTTGTGGACCTCAAAGCGTGTTGCCTAATGCAACGGACTGAATCGTGAAAAACGGATTTAATCATGGAGTGGGGCACCTGGGTGGCTGCTTTCTGCTTGGGTCCTGATGCCAGGGTCTTGGGATCAAGCCCTGCCTGGGGCTTTCTGCTCAGCAGGAAGCCTGCTTCTCTCTCTCCCACTTGCACTTCTTGTACTCCCTCTCCAATTGGGCTCCCTCACTCACTGTCTCTGTCTTTCTGTGCAATGTGTCTATGAAACAAGCAATTCCTTCCATTCAAGAAGTAAAAATCAAATGTTGACGCATGGGGTCCTAATAAACGACAAGAATCAGGAGGGTTGCTTGATGATTTCTTGCAAGTTTTTCTTCCTTCCTTGGACAGACAGAGAGGAGAAGGAGGGAGAGAGACAGGCCGCGCGAGAGTGGGCCAAACAGGCTCTCTGCTCAGGAAAGAGCCAGATGCAGGGCAGGGTCCTCAGGCTGGTGCATCGCCCAGTGCAGCGTGAAGTCCTGCAGCAGCTCCAACAATCCCAAGGGGATCTCCATGCAGGTCTTGCCTGCCCTTCCCCCGCCTGGGACGCCTGGGCGCCCCCCTCGCCTCCTCCCTGAAGGATCTTTGGCCCCGCTGCCCCAAGCGAGCGCACTAGAGGGCGCTGGAGGCGCTCCTGGAGGCTTGCGCCAAGGCTCCCTGGGCTCAGCTGTTTTCTGTGGCGGGTGCTGCAGCGGGGGCGGCGGGGGCGGGGTGGGGGGCTGCGTGGGTGGCTGGAGTTGCTGCAGCGGTGGCTGAGACGGCGTCGTGAGGCGGTGGCGGCTGAGGGAGCCCGGGCCTGGCAGGGCGGGCAGCATCTTGGGCACCTCCAGCTCGCCCTGGGCCAGTTGCTTCTCTCCCCACCCCTCCCCCTCTCAACCATTGTTTTTTTCTGTAAAGGCATTTTCTAGTTTGTTTCAGGGCAAGAGAAAACTTCATGGGGAAGGGGGGAAGGGCAGGACCCGAAGAGAGACCTAGTGGACTCTGCCCTGAACCCAGAGCTAGTCTCAGGGCTCAATCGCAAGAGCCTGAGATCACCCCCTGAGCCAGAACCCAGAGTTGGGCACTGCACTCAGGGTGCCGCCCAGGTGCTCCTCAGCTCTTGTTGACCCATATCTGGAGTCTGGCGCCTGCGCGGCTTGGTTAGTTCAGTGACTGCCTTGGGCTTGAATGACCTGCGGGTCCCCTTTCCCAAGAATCCAACACTGCCACTGGATGCAATCAGCAAGAGGTTCTTTATTGTTAAGAAGGCGCCTGCATGTGGTCAACAGCTCCTGCTAGCTGAGCACACCTGGCTGGGGTTGTGCCGGGGTTATAGACAGGTACAAACAAGTTTTGGGTGGGGCGCAACTGATTGGTTGACAGTTAGAACTTTTGAAAAAGGCATAAGTGGAGTTTGCTGATTGGCTTTGGGGACCGACGCGCGCGCGCGCGAATTGAGAGGTGGGAAGGGGGAACAAGCTGATTGGTTCTGAGGGCCCGCGCCTTGGAGGAGAGAGGCAGGGAGGGGGAACAAGAAGGGGGAAGGTAGGAATGCCATCATTACGTTTTCTATTTTTTCTGTAAGCT
>NW_028133941.1:0-49907 GCF_964662115.1 Mustela nivalis | reverse complement strand
CTTTTCTGCTGTTCAGCTCATCTGGTGAATTCTTTTACTGTAAAAAGTATCTTGCCCTTGCAAGGGCAAGGGCAAGACCTGAGAAATCTCAGAGATTTCAGCTTGCCACCCAGAAGGAAACCAGGCTATTTGGAATGCTGGAAAGAATTCAGAGTAGGGGAAATCGTCTTGGACATCTGAGACCACCCCCACATTCAGCGGTCCCCTGGACACAAACCCAGACCTTGATACTGATCCTGAACCATGCTCTCAACTCAGACCCCTCTGATCCTCGCCACAGTGCTTTCAGATCAGTGCAGCCATGCCCATAGGCACAAACTCTTAAGCCTAGATTCTGTCCTGAGAGGTCTGTCCCCAACGGCCTGGCTCCAAAGCCTCAGAGATTGGGGACAGCGAGGAACACCATAGGACTCACCCTGCCACCCTGAAAGGAACCATGCCATTTGTAGCTCCAGAAAAGATTCAGAGGAACTGAAATCTGCATTCCTACCTCTGGACACCCCCATATTCAGCAGGCCACTGGATGCAAACCTGGAGCTTGACACTCACCCTGAACAAATCCCTCGACTGCCCCCTCCCCCAGAAAGATGGACAGAGTGCTGGAAGATCGGGCCTGCCATGTGGTGGGCCCTAACCATAACCTTTGGTTTAGTTCTCAGGATTCTGACCCCAAAGGCCTTGCAGTAGGTGCCCTACAATTTGGGGACACATGGGCAATCCCAGAGGACTCAGCCTGCCGCCCAGAAGGAAACTGTGCCATTTGGAACTCCGGAAAGGATTCAGAGGAGCAGAAATCTGCATGCCTAGCTGAGAACACACCCACACAGAGCTGACTCCTGGACACAAAGCCACAGCCAGACACTCACCCTCACCTCCACTGTCAACTCAGCCACCGAGACAGCTCTCCATGGGGTCTTCAGATCAGTCCTGCCATGTCCCTGGTTCCTAACACTAACCCTTGGATGGGTTCTGTAATGATGTCCTCATTTCAGGTTATGTGGTGGTTCTGCAGGACATTGTCCTGGTGTGGGATCAAACACACTGAAGCATCCCGTGTGAAGTGGCAAAACATGGTAAAGAAATGACGGCTGGGGAATCTGAGTGTGGAGACAGCACGTATTTGTGCTGCTATAACAAGCTGACTGCACTTTGAAATCACCGCAGAGGAAATGACTCCTCCAAACATCCATGTTAGCACGACGACACGGAAGCAGAGAGAACATCAGACTTTGGGATGGAGGCCAAGCCCTCCCAAATCCAGGTCACCCAACAGGGAGAGAACACATGTTAGCAAGAGACTCGTGGGAGGATTAAATCATGGGCCCCTGTATCTCAGGTGCAGTAGAAGCAGTGGTTTTGGAATTTCAGTTTTTCCACAACGTTCCACCACAAGCTGGTTAGAACTGTCCAAAGCAGGAAGGGAAGCCCCAGTAAAGTGGACTGGGGAAGCCAGAAGGGGAGGCTGGAATGGGGCGCCTGGTGCTCAGTGCCCATTACCCACACCACATTGCTATCCCCCACAGGAGAGACTCACCAATTCCAGGCCCCACAGGGGAAGCTGGCGGTTCATCTCCTGACTTTTTGTAGGAGCTTTGCAGCTCAGCTGGTGAGAATTCTCCATCACCCTGCCTTTCTCCAAGGGACTTTCCTTCAAGCACCCTTCCCAACTTCTTCCTCCTCCATGAAATAATGTTCCTCTCCTTTGTTTCTCGCACTTGCCTGTGATGGGACCTTGGCTTGCTCAGCCCAGACTGCCATTCTCTGCTCTTCCCAATTAAACCCATGCTGCTGGTCAAATAACTGGCAGATTGAGTTTAAGGCCAATTGAACTAATAAATTCAAGAACTTGCAAGGAACAAAATCAATATGCAGAAATTAGTGGCACTCCTACGTGCTCCGAAGGAACCATCAGAAAGAGACTATGGAGAACGATCTCATTTACACCTGCATAAAAGACAGCAAGATACCCAGGAGGCCCCTGAACCAAGAAGGTGACAGATCTGTCCTTTGACAGCCCTGCAACAATGATGACAGACAGGGAGGGGTACACACGGAGATGGGGAGGCACTGTATCAGGGAAGAACACACACTGGGAAAATACCTACTCTCCCCAAAACCGTCTACAGAGTCCTCACTCTGGCTCCAGAATTTCCGGACTCGGCACAAGCCTGGAGTGGGTGTGGACACAGGAAGATCCCCGCAGGGCTGAGGTGAGGAGAGCACAAGCACCGAAGCAGGCGGACGCTCCCTGACTGCAGACCATCTGAGGAGCCCCAGGAACCGAATCCGCGAGCACACAAACACAGACGAGGACCGAGGAGCACCCGAGCCCAGAAAGGGGGGACCCCACAGCCCCGGGCACAGCACAGCAGGAGGCCACGTCTCCTCACACAAAACGACGGAAGCCCCAGTGTCTACACAGGGCGCCCTTCCTCTGTGGGGTCCTGAGACCACGAACCCCTTGACAGTCCACTCAGCCGGCTTCTCCTCAGCTCCTCCAGCATCTGGTCCTTAGGAGGTTGGACTGCTGCCAGTGTGGTCGCGTCCTCCACAACGGGTCCGGTCAGTGTGGATGCAGAGCCACACCCTCCTCAGCTTGTCCTGTCAGGGTGGGAGGCGCCCCACATTCTCCAGAAGTCTCCACAGTGGGTCCTGAAGAGGTGGGGCCCTGGTCCCAGCTGTGGCTGTGAAGCCTGGGCTCAGGGCGGGAGCTGGGGTCTGGCGCCCTCTGCAGGCGGTGCAAGGCAGTGCAGGACTGTGGGAGCTCACCCTTCAGTGGAAGGTCCTGCTCCCTCCCGGGGTCCAGCTGAGGCCATTTCATTCCGGAAATTCAAGCTGCATGGAGCCCAATACCCCCCAACTTCCCCCCAAATAGCTAAGGAACAATGAATTGGAAACAATGTGGAATTACAATAGTCCTTGACCCAAACAGTGTCACTGAACATGGCCCTGATGCAGACCCACACTCTGACCTCAACTTGGTCTCAAGCTTGGACCCTACCCTAATCCAAGACCCTAACCCTAGCCCCCGACCCAAACAATGTTCACAAGAATCAAGAGGTAGAAACTGCAAATATCCATCAATGGCAAGTGCATAAGCAAAGTGTGGTGAAGGGTTTGAATTTGGGTTCAGGTTCAGGTTTTAGTCAGAGTTCTAGATCAGGCTTTGGGTTTAGTGTTAGGGTGAGGATTTAGAGTGAAGAACAAGGGATCAGAGTTATAGTTTAGGGATTTAAGTTTATGATTTAGGCTTTAAGACTCAGGGCTTATGGGATAAAGTTCAAGGTCAAATTTGGGGTTTGACTTCATGCTGAGATTTGGGTTCAGGTTTCATGACTTGGAGGTCTGGTTTAGGGTTTGGGTTCGTGGTTCAGGGCTTGGATCCAGGGCTCAGGTACAGGCTTTGGGTTCCATTCCAGGTTTGGGATTCAGGGTTCTAGTTTGGGCTTTAAGGTCAGCTTAGGTTTCAGCGTTGGTAGGGATTAAGGTTAGGTTTAGGGATGACACATTTTCTTCACTTGTCATCATGGACAAAAAAATTCTATCTGAAGTTTCTAAGTCAGAAATGTATTTCATCTGGGGGCGCCTGGGTGGCTCCGTGTGTTAAGCCTCTGCCTTGGGCTCAGGTCTTGATCTCAGGGTCCTGGGATCAAGCCATTCATCAGGCTCTCTGCTTGGCGGGGAGCCTGCTTCCCCATCTTTCTCTCTGCCTGCCTCTCTGCCTACTTGTGATCTCTGTCTGTCAAATAAATAGAATTAGTAAAAGCTATTATATGATCTTTTACAAACCATTTCCTATCTTTGCATTCTCATGTGCCAAGACAGACAGGGATTATTTAAAACCCTGAAGAGAGTGCTCTTGCTTTTAAATTGCCTGTATCCTTCGTGTAATAGATTTATGATTGATGATAGATTTAGTTAAAATATAACTATTTAAAATATTTACTCTCAGTAAACGATTTCAACCTATGCTCATTTAAGTAACTTGGTGCATAATCCCTTTTCTATTAAACCATAGTGCAAGGACCAATGCCGCGTTTCCGATAGAACCCCAAGCTATTTTTCTAGAATGGCCGTATGCATATATATCTGGCGTCCTGTTTTCACTCCCTTTGTGGAGCACCTACCCTGGAGGTCATGTAATAACCAATGACCAAAAAAACAAACAAAAAACCCAAACATCCAGGTCGAAGTGCCATCCCTGCCTGGCGTCGAGGAGACTGCTCAGACAGATCCCAGGCGGGCATCTCAGCCCAGGCCTGTGCTGGGGAAGCTGGTTCCTGTCTTTGGGCACAATCTGGAAGCCAGCAAACTGACCCAAGAGTGCAGCCGGCGTTTAGGACTGATGATCTTTTCCAGCCAGGCTGCCCGTGGACACCCGCTCAGGGAGCCAGGCTAGGAGGCTGCCCAGCGCTGGCGCTGGCAATGTGGCAGCATGCCAGGGCTTCGCCCCGCACCCCAGACTGGGCTCTGGCCTCAGGAGTGAGTGGGCGGGGCCGGCGCAGTGAAGGGTCCTTGCTAATTTCCAAAGCTGGAAGTGAGCTCTCAGAGGACTCAGGAGGGAGGGGGGCGGGGTCGGGTCTGGGCGGCCTGGAGAAGGGGCTTTGCTAATTACCCAGGCGGGAAGGAGGGGCGGGCAGAGCCAGGCTGCTGTGCTGCAGCCCATTCGAGACTGCAGGACCCACCATACTCGCTGCCCCTGCGCTCCCACGCTGCAGCCTAGCCCCTGAGGCCGCGGTGTCCTGTTCCAGATCCCGCTGCCTGCTGCCCCTCCCCACCCCATGGCTTCTCTGGAGGACCCTCTGCTCACAGGTAAAGTGACACCGTGACGCGCCCTCACCTGAAGCAGAAAACGCGGTCCAGGGGCGGGGCGTGGGGTGGTCGGGGCCCACCCTCCCGCCAAACACAGGGCACCAAGACCACCCTGGACGCTGCGCCACACCCCTTCCGCAGGGGGTCAGGCCAGGACAGCGCCACAGGTGGTAACCCCGCCCCCCCCCCCCCGCCAGCGGGCAGGGTAGCCCACATAGTTTGGCACCCCCAAGCGCTTTTCAGAGCCTCCTGCCATTCCCAGGGCACCCAGAACCCAGAGAGTGAGGCCTTGGGTGCTTTCTAGTGACAGATTCAAGGCAATTTTTCGACTTTGGGACTTCAGAGTTAACATAGTTTTCATTTGTGATTATTATTTTTGTGTGGGGGCCATAGCTTTTCTTTTGACCTATGGTTGTTTTCACTCCCGGTTCTGAAGAAGCCCCTAAATCCTAACCCTGTTGAGGACTCCGAAAGCTCTCAGAGCAGCAGTGCTGGGGGACAGTGTGGACACATGTTTTGGTTTCTCCTCTGGCCTGCTTCTGTGGCAGCCCCGCTCTGTCCTCCTCAGACTTCAGAGCAATATCTGAACAAGTGGAGAAGCGACCAGGGGGTCACGAAGTTGGCCACCGAAGAGTGACTTCTATGGAGGGTGGCTGAGCTAGCAAGTGAGCATGTTAGTCCAGCTCTGCCTGCATTCAGTATGGAGCTGAACAGGGGCCAGGGAAGGGGAGGAGGAGAAGAGAGCAGGGACAAAGGGACCAAAGAGGAGATTCAGGTGAAGGGAAGTAATGGGGAGGAAAGAGAAGAAACTCTAGAAGACAGGTATGTAGAAAGGAAAAGGGATGAAGTGGGCATTGGGAAAGGGCACCACCAGGGAAGGAGAGAGGGGAAGGAAAGAGGGAGGAAGAGAGGAAAGGGGAAAGGGAGAAGGGAGGAGTCAGCATGCCAGGGCTCCCCCTCCATCTGAAGAAGAGCTGGCTGGTCCAGCTTCTCAAACAGGGTGCTCACTCTTTGGTCCCAGTTTCTGCTCCCAGTGCTACTGGGCTTTGCAAGGAAGGCAGGCTGTCCCTTGGGACCTACTGGAGCCCAATGGAGCCCACAGGAGGGTGGGAGAGGTAAGATGGGACCGGGTCCTGTCCTGAGCTGCTCCCAGCCACCAGCCTCACCACATGGTGCAAGAGGGACCCCAGAACAAAGGAAGGACACAGGCCCGCATGTCTGCTGGTGGCCCTGGGCACTTAGCTCATCGCAGTGAACCACACCGCCTCCTCAACCCACGCTTTCAAAGCCTCCTTCTTCGTTTCTGGTTTTCATGTCTGTAGGAACATGAGCCAGATCTAACTCATCTCCGACAGACAATTCTGAATCACCCCGTGTCAGATTTTTAAGAGTGGCTGTGATAGAGTAAGATAGCAATGCTCCAACAAATGGACTGTTTCCTCCCACTTGACCTCAACAGTCTTATACATTAGCGAAAACATCTTGTCTCCTTCCATTAAGCTCATAACGTGGTCTAATAGTATACATGCGCCTTCGTTAGATGCGAATCGATACAGAGGTCCTTTTTTTTTTTTAAATTTTACAAGGCAAAGTCAGTGAACACATCCAACTTGATGAATACGTCTCTAAAATGTCAATCCAGGCAAAGCTTTTTCTGCCTACAGTTTGGAACCTACGTAGTGACATTTTTAAAATGCTTTCAGTCCCTCAGTGAGGCTCTTAGAAGCTAGCCAGGGCTTACTATGTGCCAGGCACTGTGTCAGGTGTTGGAGCTAAAGGGAAGGAGAGCTTGGAGGCTGGCTGGGGAGGGACATCCAAGACACAACGACAGCTAAAACGGAGGCCAGTGCTAGAAAAGAGAGAGCAGGCTGCATGGAGAGTGTGTACCATGGGGCTTGTGAGCTCACGAATAAGTGGGAGTAACTGGAGTGGGGAGATGGGGGAGAGAAGAGGGTCTTCCCATCAATGGGAATCACCTGTGCTTGGAGGCAGGTGCCATGAGAGGTCTCCACAGGAAGAAGGAGGCAGTGTGGTTGAAGGGCAGAGAGATGGGGCAGAACAGGCATCAGTCAGTTGGAGGGGTATGAAGAGACTGATGGGAGGATTATGGGTGCCTTTGGAGGACTGAGAATTTGTTAGAAGATCAGTGCAGATTTCTATGGAGACAAATGCCAGGAACTGATAGGTCTTTGAAAGGTCACTCTGGCTGCCTTTTGACAAAGGGGTTGGTAAAAGGCACTTGCAGGTGTGAACACACCAGGTGGGAGGTGAGTGCAGGAAATCAGGTGAGGGAGCATGGGAACTTGGTCCGGGGTATATAAGGGAGAATAGCCTTTAAGGAGTTCCACAAATTGGCACCAGCTGTGGCTTCATTACAGAGCTGGAAGGGGGAGGTGGGTGTGTCCTGGAGGTTACAGAAATTACATGAGAAAGGGAAGTCTTTTTAGATCTCTTTTTCAACTAGAGGAACTCTCACCTCATTGATAGAATTCCAGAGTGGGAACCAATGATATGAGGACATCTTTGAAAAGTCTGAATATGTTCTTCGACATCTTTGCAAGTGACGAGGAGACCTTGACCTTAGGAGGCCTTGGCCCTCTTTGTAGCCAGAAAGATTTCACCTACAGATTTGGGTTCTCCCTTTTAAAGTCAAGGAGTCAGTCCTTCCAAAGGACACCTCCTATCATTTTACCCTCTCATCATACCTCACGTGCTGGCATCTCCAAGACCCTCTGTTCCAGGTTGAGAGTATCCACTTTGGCCGGGCTGGTCTTGCCAAGAACACCACCACAGGAAATCTAGAGCCTGTAGTGCTATTAATAACATCATCTAAGACGGTGTTTGCTGCCCTCATGGCTTCTTCCCACCATGACTCACTGAAGCTTTTAACACATTGTATCCATTAAGCTATAGTTCCCAAAGCTCATCTTCTCTAGTGCCATTAATTTTTAGGGGACCAGGCAAACCTTAAACTTGTCCCCCCTAATTGGATCCCTGTTCCCCCACAATCTATTTGAAAGCCTTTCACCATGATTCTTGAATGAGATCTGAGACCACTGCTGGTACCTAACACTTCTTGGCACCTTGTCTGCTAGGTTCTTGGAAGAGGAGATGGCTTTGGAGGTGAGTGGGGATGGGAGTGGGAGGATTTCTCCCTTCACTTCCCTTTTTGTGTTTTCAAATAATGGGTTTTGAGGGGGAGGGAAAGGTTAACCAGACCATTTATTTTCCATCTCCCATCGATAAAATGTTTACCACTCCCCACTGGAAGAATTTAGATCTTTCGTTTGAATCTCCAGGAAAATCTCCCAAACTCAGACCACCACCATTTGGATTCAGCCATCTTCTGATTCACCTCCAGATTGTCTCCTCCTAACTGCTCAAGCCACAGGTTAAGGGCGAAATGTTCAATGCCCAAGCAATATAGTGGGGAACACGTTTATCTAAGCAATTATATGCAGCTCTGTATCTGCATACAGGGGGTCTCTCCCAAGACTTTCCAACCTCAGCAAAACAAGACAAAGCCCCAGCCATCTGGGCTATATATCATTCATTCATTCCTGTGTTCAACACTCATGGCGGATCCCCACCAAGACAGTGGGAGAGCAAGGACTGGAGAAATCCTGGAAGCTGAAGTCTGAGGAGGATTTCAAATTCAAGTCAGAGATGAAAGAAACATCTGGACTCGGTCCTCAGGTACATGCAGTATTCTGAACTGAAGCTAGAACCAGAGACCATTCTAATGAAAGGCCTCTACAGGTGGGCTCTCACAGGTGGGCTCCAACTCAGTTTCGTGTATATTCATTCATGAAATAGCTCTTTGGGTCAACATGCAGAAGAAAACCATTTAAGAAAACTGACAATGAGGAGTGGAAAGGGAAGCCAGAAGGCATGTGAATGGGGAGAGAGGAGGAGCCAGGGCAGAAAACCAAGAATCCCTCCCTGCCATCCTTGCTGCCAGGGAGGTCTGAGGGACTAGTTTCCACCTGGGATGCCAAGGCCAGAACAAAAGCAGCGGGCCACGGCGGGTGAGGGAAGGGGGTCCTCAGCACGGGCGAATGGGGCTGCCAAAAGATGGCGGCTAGCTCGCCCGCTGGCGAGGGGCACCTCGCAAGGCGCTGTCCCCAGCCCGACCCCATGCGGAGCGGGTTTGGTGCAGCATCCGGGGTGGTCCCGGTGCCCTGGGGTTCGCGGGAGGCTGGGCCTCCACAACCCCCTCTCCGCCCCCAGGTCGATCTGCGCTTTCTGCTCCAGGTGAGGGCGCGGCAGGGTGTCACTTTAAATGTGCACAGAGGGTGGTCCGGAGAAGCCTTTGGGCGGGGAGGGGCAGCAGGCAGCAGGAGGGGGACAGCGGAGCCTCACACGGGAGCACACGGGCGGCGAGTCCGGTGGGTCCTGCAGTCCCGACTGGGCCGCAGCACAGCACCGCGGCGCTGCCCGCCCCTCCTCCGCCAGCCCCTCCACCTCCTCCCAGACTCTCAGCCACATCCTCTGTGAGCTCACTTCCAGCTTCGGCAATTAGCAAAGCGCCTTCTCCCCGCCGCCCTCGAACCCCCCCCCGCCCCCCTCTCTCCTGAGTCCTCCGCCAGCTCACTTTTTGCTTTGGCAATTAGCAAAGCCCCATCTCTGCGCCGCCCAGCCCCCCTCCCTCCTGAGGCCCCGCCCTGGCTGGGGTGCGGGGGGGAAGCCCCCGGGGCTGCAAGCTTTGCCAGCGCTGGCGCTGGGCAGCCTCCTAGCCTGGCTCCCTGAGCGGGTGTCCACCCGCCTCCTGGCTGCAAAAAGATCATCAGTCCTGTTAACCCTGGATGCACTCTCCTGTCAGTTTGCTGGCTTCCTGATTGCACCCAAAGCCAGGAACCAGGTTCCCCAGCACAGGCCTGGGCTGAGATGCCTGCCCAGGATCTGTTTGAGCAGTCTACTCATCTCCAGGCAGGGATGGCACTTCCACGTGGATGTTTGGGTTTTTTTATTGTTTTTTGGTCATTGGTTATTATTACATGACCTCCAGGGTAGGTGCTCCACAAAGGGAGTGAAAACAGGATGCATGATATACCCCTCACCTCCCATGCTGTCTTTCTCTTAAATAATAAGCACTGGTGAACTATCTTAGATTCTGTACCTTCTCTCCAGCCATGAACCTATCACTGTCTTTAACTCTTGAAAACTTCATTAGACAAATTAATGTGGTGAAGGAAGCAATATGAGAAAGCCTATTAATCTGATGAGCATGGAACTGAACAAACCCTATAGATACTTTCCCTTTGATTTCTAGCCTATCAATACCTACAGTGAGTCACATACACTCAAGATTATTGTTTTTATTGTATACTTCATATATTCATTGATTTTGGACTCGTTATCATTTTGTTGAAGTGTTAAACTATGGTAATAAACAAACTTTTAATTAACTTTTCCTCCTATGATACAAATATAACTTGCACTTGAGCTTTAGCTAATGTTATGTTCTAAAATTGCCAAAACAAAATGATCAAGGTTTCTAGATTATTTACTGTATTTTCTACTATATAATATTGTTCTATCTCTTCTGTATAACGAAAATGAATGCTTGGGGCTCTTGGGTGGCTCAGTGTGTTAAAGCCTCTGCCTTCTGCTCAGGTCATGATCCCAGAGTCCTGGGATAGAGCCCCACATCAGGCTCTCTGCTCAGCAGGGACCCTGCTTCCCTTCCTTTCTCTCTGCCTGCTTCTCTGTCTATTTCTGATCTGTCTCTCAAATAAATAAATAAAATCTTTAAAAAAAGAAAGTGAATGCTTGATAACTAAATGAATGCTTTACTGAACAAATTAAATATGGCAATAGCATTTTATTTTATCATGCTTCACATATTAAACTATAATATTATATCACTAGTCTCCAAATAATCTACTGACATAGTCATTTGGAAGCTTTTAGCAAAAGAATTCTTCCTCCTGATTGTAGTATAAAAGCCACAGAAATATACAGAAGACTCCTAGGATAGAAAGTTAAATCCAGTTATCCGTGATGCCTTGAGTAGGACCTGACTTATGTATGTCCTTGGATGCACTAGTAACTGTTACATGTGATAGGATTATATTTAATATATACAGTTTCATTTACTTCACAAAGGACATATAAATTTGAGAATAAAATATTGGATGAATCTATAAAGTCTATATCTATTTGTAACTAATGTGGTAGAATTAAGATGTTAATTTGAAAAAAAATTCATTGAACACATACACATATTCAATTGTTTTTATATATATAAACAGCATTATTTATTTATGTAAATAAATGCATTGTCAGTAAAATCCATTTACTTATCAATCATAAGGGTAATTTTAAGTACTAAGAATAAGAAATATGTGAAAAGATAAGTGTTCAAGAGTGCAGTTTGTGGTAATTAATACAATATGATAGGCTCATGAAAAAGATATATTACTTGAACTTAAAAGCTTCTATAATTAAGCGATGACCACTTGAAATTTGTAATTAGTCTTGCTGCAGTTTTTCCTTGCACTTATTGCCCTTCCCCAGAAGTTCATTAAGAATTTCTGTGAATGTCCTTATGTTTAATCTCATTCATAGATTCCACTGCTGCTCACAAAAGAAAGCCAAAAAGAGAGGTAACTCTATGTGGCACTCCATCCACAAGCAATACATTCATAAATAATTAAAAAGCTCTCTACTTCATTTGTTACCCATTCAGCTGATAATTTAAATGAATAACTGAGGCCATTTTATCAGCACTTTTAATAGAATGCGACTCAGAAACTTCACAGTGTTATTTAAGAAGAAATGCTCACGTGTTAAGGTTTTTATTTTTTTAAATCAACAAAATAATTTTCAAATATTAAAAGCAAATGTCTCCTTTTCCTCCAAGTTTCCTTGCTATGTCAAAGTTACAAATAAATACATTAAAATCGTATTTTGAATAGTAGATAAAAACAAAAGTTTTGAAACTGTGGGTTGAGTGTCTGGGTTAACTTGTATAAATATCTGAACTCAATGTATTTAGACTTTATTAGATTTTTTTTTAGACTATTTAAAAATACATGCTCAGATAATGACAGCATTATTTTATTCATTTTAATAAATAAATTATTTTATTTAATTATGTTTAGATATTTATTTATTAAATTAATGATTTAATATTTAATAATCTAAATTTGAAATATTTTAAATTCTAAAAATATTTATTTAATTAAATTGATATATTTAATATAAATATTTAATAAATTATTTAATCATTATTATAATTATGCAATACATTATGTATTGTTTAATAATTGCACTTTAATAAATAAATAAATGTATTATTTACATTATATTATTTTATTTTATTTAGTTGACAAAGAGAGGGAGAACGCAAGCACAGGGAGCTGCAGGCAGAAGGAGAGGGAGAAGTAGGCTCCCAGTTGAGTAGAAAGTTCAACCTGGGGTTCCATCCCAGGACCTTGGGATCACCACCTGAGTCGAAGGCAGATGCTTAACTGACTGAGCCATCCAGATGCCCAAGGCTTTGTATTCTTCGCTTCTAAATATTGATGCTCCTTCATCTCTGAAGTTAGTAAATTGATGTTGAGTATTCATAACAACGAATTGATAGTAGCTGTTAAACAGAAACATGTAATTTAGGGGAAAAAAAGAGCAGAAGGAAGAGAAAGGCCAAAAGTCAAAAGCACATTAATATAAAATTTAATTAGATATAAAAGCTGATATTCCTGAAGGGGGCTAATAAAAGAGCTGCAAAGAGCTGATAGGATTAGGAAAATTGTCCACTCCTGGTCATTTCATAATTTTAAACTATTCCTTATTAATAAATATACTTAGTTCCAGAAACACAATCACATAAGAACATTTCCACCAGGTTTCCTCTAACAGCATTTACAAATTAGACGTTCAAACAATGCAGTTCATTACATGTTGCATCTGTATCTTAAAGTTTAAACACTTTCTGTGACACATTTTCTAACAATTACAATTAAAAAAAATATATATATATACATATATATCTATGTATATATATATATATATACCTTATCCCTAAATGGAAAAAATATATATAGAGAGAGAAAAACCTTATCCCTAAATGAAACCTTTCTTTGATTATTAGCTTAAATAGGTAAATTAGCAACAACAACAACAACAAACAGCTAATATTATAGAGGTAGGAACAATTGACCTTTTCATTCATTGCTATTTTCTAAAAATTCCTATTTTATTTTTTTCTCAAGTCTGTCATAATAATTTTCTAAATCTCCTGCCTTATTCAATTTTTTTCTTTTAGTGGAAATCTCTATTTCATATTTATTTTCTCTTCCTCCACTCTTTGCTCTAATAATTCAATGTATTATTAGATTTTCTGTTTTTCTCTTTATCCAGATATATCTTTTCTTTCTTTCTTTCTTTTTTAAATAATTTGATTTGCTGGCATTTTACATCAGTACATGCTTTCTTATGGATGTTAGAAATGTCTGTGGAACTACTAGAAGAATAAACTTTTTTACCTTTAAGAAGTTTACAGTCTAGAGTGCCTGGGTGGCTCAGTTGGTTAAGTGTCTTCCTTCAGCTTAGGTCATGATGCCAGGGTACTAGGATCCAGTCCTGCATCAGCTACCTGCTCAGCAAGGAGTCTGGTTCTTCCTCTCCCTCTGCCCCTCCCTCTCTCTCTCTAATAAATAAATAAAATCTTTAAAAAAAAGACTTACTGAAATCTGAGACTGAATTACTAAATTCAGTCTTAATAGAAGACAGCTAAACAAAGCAATGATCACAACTGGAAAATTTAGCGAGATCATGGTTTAACATTTTTGGTTGACACAGGACCTCTTTCAGTAACAACTTTCCCTAAATATCAATTTCTTTTTAAGGCAAAAAATTTTGACCAATAATCCAGATCCTTCTGATCATTTTCATATCAATTTAAGGTGACATCCTCAGAGTATATAATCAAATATGTAATTATTCTATCTGTTGCCTTGTATATTGCCTGTATCTTTTTCAGACTCAAAGTTCCATTGAGGTAGAGTTTGTTTTTTTTTTTAAAGCAGAGATTTTTAAAGTGTTTGATATATACAAGATGCTTAATAAGTGTTTACAAAGCCTATGTATTACAGAAGCCTTAAACAGGCTTTAAAATAATGTAGGTGATATTAGTAGTCATATCAAACAATTTTTAGGTTTCAGTCATGTAAATAACTACATTTCTCAGAGACAGAGAAACATACAAATGGTCTGGGTCCAGTAGGATAATGCTAGCATGTGTTGTAAATTCTCTTATATGACCTTATTCTTGCAAGAATTGGTTATGTGGCAGAAAAAAAGGTATCACTATCTTATACTTTATTATTTAAAGAGATTTATGGAAGTCTTAATTTCTTACACTACCCCTTTGTTTCAGTGGACCCAATTTCCGTGGTAATGGTGAGAGGAAAGTAGGCAATTTAGGCAGCAGCAAAAATCTCCTACAAGGCACTATAACATAAGGCTTGTTCTAGATCATGGGTCTGTCCAAAGGGGAATGTTAAGGCGTAGAATGGATGATGGATGCATTGTAGACTTATAACTTTAAGATTAATACTGTTATGCCCCAATAATGGGTCTATGATTAATGGAGCGAGACTGATGTAAAGCAAAGGTCAAGCAAAGCTTTATTTCATGCCAAGCATCAAGAATCTAACCGAACGTTCGGGGCCACACCTCTTATGAGAGAAGACAACCCTTTGCTGTTTCACAGTCTAGCTTTTAAGGGCAAAGGCCATGCAGTCAGGCCTGGCCACGCACAGGTGACCAATGAGATTTTAACACACACAGGAAACTCCACAGTGAGGCTAGATGACCAATTGAGGTTCAATTTACCCTAGTATAGACATTTGACCCAGCCTATTACACCTTGATTAGGATTGGTGCAAAAAAGTTTCCCAAAGGGCGGAGGAGTGGGGCATACTCCTTAGTATCTAGGGAGACAATATGCAAACACCGCCCCCCTCCCGCTGATTGATGTCTCCACCTGGCCTGACCCACCCTTGTATATGGGCTTTGTTACCTGGAGCTGATTTCCAGGACTTGTTTTTAAGTGAATCCCCTGGGGGAAGGGGAACAAGGACAGTTTAAGGGTTAACCTCAATGAAAGCCTCTTGCTAAAATATAAAAATATAAAATAGGTCCTTACATTACAACAACTCAGTAGGGAAAGTCCCAGTGTGGTGATAAAAGAAGTGAGGTAACTTGCATTGCACATTTTTTTTTAAAACGTGTAAGTTGTATTTTTCCGTGCCATGACATCATACCTTATCTTCATCTCTGTCTACTAGTTTAAAACTAGTTAAACAAATTGAACAATTTTTTAAAAAATATTTTATTTATTTATTTAAGAGCAAAAGCCAGAGAGTTAGAGAGAGAGCATGAGCAATATGGGGCTCGATCCCAGGACTCTTGAGATCCTGATCTGAGACAAAGGCAGACACTTAACTGACTAAGCAAATGAGACTCCCACAAACTCAACAATTTTATAAAATTTTTATTTGTTGGGGTGCCTGGCTGGAACAGTCAGTAAAATATGTAAATCTTGATCTTGGGGTTGTACGTTTGAAATCCACCTTGGGTGTAGAGGTTTTATTTAAAAATAAAATCTTTAAAAATATTTTTTTTCATTTTTTTATTTAAGCCATTGTATGGCAGTGTTGATCACTATATTGTACACCTGAAACTAATATTAACCTTATTTTAACTAACTACAATTTAAATAAAAACTTTAAAAATAAAATAAAAATAATAATCATAAAAATAAAAAAGAGGAAAAATTATTTGGCAGGAAATTTTCTTAATTGCATTATTATTTATTATTATCATAGTCTGTGTGTGTCGGTGGGAAGTGGCTGGTATTACAGTGAGTTCCATATCTGTGTTACACTGAGGTCCATGTCTGTAGTCAGTCTTTTTTTTCTTTTAGTTTATTTTCAGGGATCCAAAATTCATTGTTTATGCACCACACCCAGTGCTTCATGTAAAAAATTCCCTCCTTAATACCCACCACTGGGCTCACCCAACCACCCGCCACCCTCCTCTTCAAAACCCTCAGTTTGTTTCTCAGAGTCCACAGTCTCTCATGGTTTGTCTCTCCCTCCGATTTCCCCCAGCACACTTCTCTCCATCTCCCAGTGTCCTCCACATTATTCCTCATGTATTGAGTCTTATAAAAACTTTTATTTCTTTCCCTATTCTGCTTTGCATATGCTTACCTTAGATGTTAAAATGTTATAAACCTCTCCTGCCTGGTCCATTTTCTCTCTCTTCTCTCATGATTTCTCATGCTCTCCCTGCCAACCCCACATGCCTTACAATATCTGGATATGACTAATTTCTTCCTGAGCTACTTTATTCTACTCTGCCTTATGGTTGCCCTTCCCTCTTCTGTACCATACCTTCTATCCCCTGCATTTGTGCTTTAACAATACCTAATTCTTTTCACTACATCTGTATCTTTGAGGTCAATACTCAGTAGTGCAATCGCTGGGTCATACGCTAGCTCTATTTTACTGGAAAGAAGGGCCATATGCACCCCAGTGTTCATAGCAGCAATGTCCACTATAGCCATTCTGTTGAAAGAGCCAAGATCCCCTACAACAGACAAACGGATAAAGAAGATGTGATCCAAGGATACAAAGGAATATCACTCAGCCATCAGAAAGGATGAATACCCAACTTTTGCATCAACATGGATGGGACCGGAGGAGATTATGTTAAGTGAAATAAGTCAAGCAGAGAAAGTCAATCATCATATGGTTTCACTTATTTGTGGAACCTAAGGATAGCATGGAGGACATTAGTAGAAGGAAAGAAAAAATGAAGTGGGGGGATTGGAGGGGGAAATGAAACATGAAAAACTATGAACTCCAAGAAACAAACTGAGGGTTTTAAAGATGAGAAGGATGTGGGGATGGGTGAGCCTGGTGATGGGTATTAAGAAAGGCACATATTGCATGGGGCACTGGGTGTTTTACACAAACAATGAATCATGGAACACTACTTCAAAAACTAATGATGTATTGTATGGTAACTAACATAACATAATTAAAAAAAAAAAAGGAGGGGGACAATACCTAACACTCAATCTTTGCTAGTTTCTTGTTTACCTCCTTTTAAGAGTAAGCTCATTAGTGTTTTTTTTTTTTTTTTGGTTTGTTTGTTTTTTTTTTTTGTCTCAACTAAAAGAAGAAAAATAATACACATTATTTTGAAAACTTTTTGAACAGTGTACAAACGTTAGTCAAGTCCACAATGTCTCATCTCTTCTTCCTCCTAACATGGTTAAGTTGAAAAACCCTTTATCTGAGAAAAGATCATTCTCCAGCCACCTTGTGTAAGATTTTGGCTTTAGCTTAGATTATCCTTTCTTTCCTTTTCTGAAAATAATTTGAAAATATTAATAGCCTCAGTTTCTTCTTACAAAATATGACTGCTTCTTTACCAAGTGCAAAAGCAACCCATTTTGACCATAGTAAACAGCTTGGACCTACTTTTTTTGGCTCACTGTTTTAGTGAGACAAGTGGAGTGAAGATGACACACCATTTGCAAAAGTATTAATAATTGGTAGACCATACTTCTAAATTGAAGATTTGTTGCCATTAAACTACGACCAGACTCGCTATAATTACAGCGGTAAATTCTTTATATTTACTATATTTGAAATTACCATATAATACCAAAATAAAATTATGATTATGTGAAGAGTCTGTAATATTAAGAAGATTACTTTGAAATGATTGCTTATCTAAATGAAATTTCCCATTTTATAATCTTGTATAAGCTTCCGTTGTCATTTCCTATTTAAAATCTATTAGAAGGCACTCTTATTTTCCCTTAAGTGGGAAGTCAAATGTGGAACAAATTCATCCGAAAGGAACTGATTCTATGTTCCACTGAAGACCAGGTGGCTTCCATGTGGCATTTTGCCTCTTGCATATTGTTCATCTCCTACAACAAATGGGGGTATGCTCTTTATTAAACTAATTCAACTCAATTAGAGACATTGTCTTCAAGGGATAACATCATAGAGACTAGAATCAGCATCATACTTTTGGGAAAATTGGGCCCAGGGTATTTGTTTTGTTTTAAGATTTTATTTATTTATTTGACAGACAGAGACCACAAGTAGGCAAATAGCGGGGGGCGGGGGGGAAGCAGGCTCCCTGCTGAACAGAGAGCCTGATGCAAAGCTCGATCCCAGGACTCTGAGATCATGGCCTGAGCCGAAGGCAGAGGCTTAACCCACTGAGCTACCCAGGTGCCCCTGGGCCCAGGTTTTGATGGCTTCTTTCCTCAATCTTATAAAATCTATTTGAACTCTACTGGATGCCAGAACTGCTTAAAAATATTTGGTCCCTTGTAATTTTAACCTTCCAGTATTCAATGCACCTGATCCATGTAATATCCTATAGTATTTTTGTCAAATGAAGACTCTCAAAGTGTGTTTCTTGGGAGACACTTTTCAATTGGTTGCTTACATTTCTGCATTTATTATTTGTTCTAGGCCATCCTTTGAAGATGGTTGTATTGAATAGACTTGGAAGACAGAAATAGTATCTTTTTTTTTTAACTTAACCTGTTGTGTTTGCAAATATTTTCTGCCTCTGTTTTGATTCTTCTTGTGGGAACTGAGGCTCAGAACTGATATATAACTCCCATCCCTACACACACACAAACACACACACAAACACACACACACACACACACACACACACACACAAATACTGTTAATATTCTGGATACCTCTATTGCTGTGAATAATAAACTATATTATTTCTGAACCATGAGTCTGCATCTTCTATCAACACCCAAGAAACTACGGCAGACTCATACACCAGCTTTCAAATAAGGGAAAATAATCTCAGATGCTTTATATTTTTTGATAGTGTTACCTACTTCTGAACATATGACTGAACACATATAAAGCTGGAGCCATGACCATTTAGAGCTTCTTCTGTGGAAGAACTATGCATTCACTAGTAAACAATAGTAGTTTCATCTTTTTTTTTTTTTCCTCCTGGACACCATTTCCTCTCTCACACTGTTGCTCAAATTGGATGGAGTCTAAGGTCATTTGAGGAAGTTTTTTTTAATGACTCAAAATAAAATAGGAAGAGTCTAAAGTGCTAAAAATACTTCTAGATAAAAGGTATAAGATCATGCCAGAAAGGATAGTAATTTTATCTAACAACTGCCTGTTCACCCCTTATTTGTTCATTAACTAATCTACAAATTCCTGACTAAATCCCTTTTGTAAGCCAGAATGTGAGCTAAAAACTGGGATTTTAAAAAATTTTCATTTGAAATCCAGTTAGTTAACATATATGGTTGTATTAGTTTCATGTGTACAATATAACATATAGCACTCAGTGGTCATCATGACAAGTGCTCTAATTAACCCCCATCACTTATTTAATCCATCACTCCTTTCAGATACCGTCACGTAACCATCAGTTTGTTCTCCGTAGTGAAATGTCTGTTTCTTGCTTTGTTTCTCTTTCTATGTCTTATTATTTCCCCTTTGCTTGTTTGTTTTGTTTCTTTTATTCCATATATGAGTAAAGGTATTTGTCTTTCTCTGACTGACTTATTTCACTTTTAGCATTATACTGTCTAGTTCCAACCATGTTATTGCAAATGGCAAGATTTCAGTCTTTTTTATGGCAGAATAATATTCCATTGTATATAGATACCACTTATTCTTTATTCATCAATTGATGGATACTTGGGCGCTTTCCATATCTTAGCTTTATAAATAATGCTGCTATAAACATAGGGGTGCTAGCATCCCTTTGAATAAGTTTTCTTATATTCATTGGGTAAATACACACCAACAGGTTTGTTGGATCACAAAGGACTTCTATTTTTAAATTTTATGGAAATTCCATACTGTTTTCAAATATGGCTGTATCAGTTTGCATCACCACCAACAGTTCACAATTGTTACTTTTTCTTTTTTTTTTTAAGATTTTATTCATTTGACAGAGAGAGATCACAAGTAGAGAGAGAGAGAGGAGGGAGCAGGCTCCATGCCTGGCAGAGAGCCCGATGTGGGACTTGATCCCAGGACCCTGAGATCATGACCTGAGCTGAAGGCAGAGGCTTAACCCACTGAGCCACCCAGGCAGCCCCCACAAGTGTTACTTTTTCACATCCTCTCCAACACCTTTTGTTTCTTGTAGTGTTGATTTTAGCCATTCTGACAGGTGTGAGGTGGTATCTCTTTCTAGTTTTGCTTTGCAATTTCCTGATGATACATGATGATGGACATCTTTTCATGTATCTACTGAACATTTGAATGTGTTCTTTGGGGAAACACTTGTTCATGTCTTCTATCCATGTTTTTATTGGATTATTTGTTTTTGGATGTTGACTAAAAACTGGATAGTAAGTAACACACAAGACAGGTTTCCTTGAGCTTAAATTTTATTTGCATGAGTATCATTAACAGGAAAAAATATGCATATGTGTATGTACAAGTGTGTTTATGTATACATCTATCTATCTATCCTCTATCCCCTGTCTTCTAATTGTGGTAAATCCTGTAAGGTGGGGAATGGGATAGTCTGAAGAAATATGCTGCTGGATATGCTGGGTAAGCAAATTTAATTGCACTCAGATGCATTGGATATAAGTGAATCACTCAAATGAGTTATTTAATATTATATAGAAACAAAGTAAAAGTTTATGTAGTTGAAAATAATAGGTAGTTAAAATAATTTTTTTGTTTGTTGTTTTTGTGTCTTTTTTTGTTTATATATACTATGGTGTGAATGTTTATGTCTTCCAAAATCATATTATGAAATCTCACTCTGGAAGTGCTAGTATTAAAACATAGGGGCCTTTGGGAGGTGATTAGGTCATAAGTGGGATACAGTCCTTTTAAAGAAGACCCCAGAGAGTTCTCTTGCTTCATTCATCATGTACGTTTACAGTGAGAAGATAGCCATCTATGAGGAAGTGGGCTCTCCCTGGATCTGCCCATTCCTTAATCTTGAACTTCTCCGTTCTAGAACTGTGAGAAATAAATTCCTGTTCTTTATAAGCTATTAAGTCTATATCATGTCCGTTATAGCAGCCTGCATGCAGAAGGACACTATGACCTAAAATGAGAGCAATAAATATAAAGTTTCAGTAAAGTCAGTGGGTACAATGTTTTTTTTACTTAGAGAAGACATGCTGCTTCATGTTAAACCTTGATATTGTATATGTTTCTTGAAGGGCCACTTCTTACTCCTTTGTGTGTTTTCCACAAAGTCCAGGATGATGCCTTACATAAAGGTAATATTTTATAAATACTGTTGGAAATATATACTTCTCTAAAATCTTATTTTGCCTACAGATTACTTGGATCCACTTTGCCTTGTGTAGAATATTTAAAATATATTAAGAACAGAATGTCTCTCTAAATAACATTTAGAATCATCATTAGTTTATGACTCCTGACTCATTTGTTTATGCAGTGATACTTACTGCAAGAACACTGAAGTTTGTAATATAATTTTGAATTAATCACCAAGCTAGTTTATTTTAACTTATGAAAAAATAATTTCTCATGTTGGTTTAATTCTGCTCTTATGTTATGGTCATGACATTTTCATTAAAATAAAGTAGAAAATAGAAGTAAATAATAAATGAAAAATAAAAATTAAAAAATTAAAAAATAAAAGCAAATCTCTTGTGAAATGTTAAACTTTTCTTACTTATTTTGTTTTGCTTTTCCTCTACCATGCTGGCAAAGCTGTATTTTGCAGATAGGTACAATTTTCTAGGTGCTAGGTTTGTTACTTTTGCTAAAATTTTCAAAATATAAGGAGTTGAATAGTCATGGATTGTTTATTAAACTCCTTATCTACACATATAAAAATAAAACAAAGATGGTGACCTGGGTATTTCTAAAATTGTATTCTGTTTTTCCATATTATGGTTTACAATGTATTTAATAAAGATTCTGCATATATTAACATCCATCCCCTTCTATCTCATCTGTATGTTCATACAGAGCATGTATGATTTCTATTCATTGCTATGTTGTGGTGAAGAGATTGTCTAAAGTAGCCTATATTTATGCAGGTAGATCTTAAGCTACGGTGCTCTTGTTTATTTGCTTGTTCATGATCAGTATGTCTGAAAGATGGTAACTATTGCATCAGGTGTGATGATTAAAAAATATTATTGGTGCCTGATACACTGTGATGAAATAGGTAAGTCGATTCATAATTTGTTAATTAAATTAGAAAAGAAATTCCTTTGGATTTGTTCTTTATTAAGAGTTTTTTTTTTTTAACGAATGCCTTGGGATGTTTTTTGTGTAATATATATCACATGCCTCAACCTTTAAATTTGAATTTAGAAAAGAGTTATCAGAATGAGCCTAGAAAATATTGTTATGGAGGCGCCTGGGTGGCTCAGTGGGTTAAGCCACTGCCTTCGGCTCAGGTCATAATCTCAGAGTCCTGGGATTGAGTCCCACATTGGGCTCTCTGCTCAGCAGGGTGCCTGCTTCTTCCTCTCTCTCTGCCTGCCTCTCTGCCTACTTGTGATCTCTCTCTGTCAAATAAATAAATAAGATCTTTAAAAAAAAGAAAACATTGTTTTGAAATATTTTTGTTCTGTTATATTATGTTAACTTAGGAAATAATGGTAGTTATTTTTATTAGCATTTCCTACTTTCCACATGCCCTTACAGATGAGATATCATGTTTTTCCTACTCTTTTTATCGTGGTTGTTATATTCTTCATGATCAATAACAATCAATGAAAATTCATAACATTAATTTTCTTTGGGAAAGTGATATTTTAGCAGGAATCCATGACCAAAAATTTTAGCTGTTGTTCTTCCAGGAGATGAGACTATCAATGTTCCCGAAATTTCAAGAAATAGAACTTATTAATTGTGTTCGTTGATGTTTATTGTCTCTGAACTTAGAGGTGCATAATTCAATTTAAAATTTATTTTGGGGGTGCCTGGGTGGCTCAGTGGGTTAAAGCCTCTGCCTTTGGCTCAGGTCATGATCCCAGGGTCCTGGGATCGATCCCCGCATCGGGCTCTCTGCCTAGCAGGGAGCCTGCTTCCTCTTCCCTCTCTCTCTGCCTGCCTCTCTGCCTACTTGTGATCTCTATCTGTCAAATAAAATAAATAAAATCTTAAAAAAAACGGAGTGGACCTTATGGGGGTGCTTATCTGAAATTGAGGGACATTATAAAAAAATAAAAAATAAAATTTATTTTGAATTGAAAACAAGATCTTACTGAAGTTTAGGCATCCCACTTTATATCAGGCCTCCAGTACATTCTAATTTATTTATAGAAAATATCATAAACATGAATGACACTTTTCCTATTGCATTTATATGATACTGCAATGACTCAAAGATGTCATATTTGAAATGCACTACCTTTCTATAATTTCTGTTTCCTAGGAGGAATGGATATACCATTTTAGCTCAATTATCCAACAGTATTCAAAACCACCATGAATTTTAAAACATAGTTATTACACCCTAAAAATCAAGTATGAAAATGTATAAATAACCAAATCTCTATCTGTAAATGAAATACTCCCACACAGACGGGTTTTAAAACTTTCTAACTTAAGGAATTTGATAGCACAGACTCAGGGTAGTAGTTTCAGTGCCTACAGTATACTTTCAGGGAGAGAGTAATGTAAGCTCTGAGTCACTTTCTGCCTAGAGATGACCTAATAGTGGTTCTGGCATTGTTTGTTTGTTTTTGAAAATACGTTCCTGGGCGTCATTCAGAAAATGCAGTTTGGCATCTATATAAATTAAGGATGATCGTTTTGAACTTTTGCCTTTCATTACATCAAATTACCATAATTGGACAGAAATTCCACTAAATTAAGCATTGTTAGGAAATGTGTAAATTGGAGCTACTCAAATTAGTTGCTCTTTGAACTATGTGCTGTTGGTTCAGGATTAGATAAGGATTTTGAAGGCAAACCTAAATCATTGCTTCCTTTTTTGAGAGATTCTCAGCATATTTTCTTAAAATTAGCTGAAATAAACAATGTGTTTAGTCGCAAAGTGATTTGCATTTTTGCACAAACTCCCTATCTCCTTGAGAATTATAACAAATATTTCATGAAACATCAGTGATCTTTACTTTGTTACACTGCTGTAAAGTACATTCAGAGTTGCCATTTAAAGGTGTTAGTGTTGAGATGAAATGTCATGCATTTTTCTTCACTTCCATGCAAATGAACACAGTAATTTATTAAGACACAATGAAGAAAAAAAAATTGACAATGAGTTCCAGATTTTAAAAATCACTTGCCATTCAATCCAAATTGTGAGTTTGATCAGTTACCGAACACTTTATAATGCACCCCCGGTAATTTTACAGAGATTACTTTTTTCTTACCCATTCTTGATAATTCTGTCTTGCAATGCAGAGAAAGCTAACTAATTTAAAATAAACTTCCGTTAATTTTGATTGTTATAAACTTAAAATTGACTAATTTCCATATACAGAGTTTAAAATGTTCACAATTTACATTAAATATATATTCTGTGTATACCTTGGAAAAATTATACTGAAAATTGAAATTAAAATGATGTTGTATATAGCTGCAAGAAGCCGCCTGTCCCATTTCATCTTACTATATAAGTTGTGTCAGGTAATTTATAAAATCCCTGCTGCATAACAAATCTATTTTTTGTTGGAATGGGTAGTAATGTTTCTTCTTATTTCGAAATAAGAGTTGGTCTATGAGTGCCTCTGCAACTGTATTTTTCCTAAGTGGCTTTATGGTCTTGAACTGAGAAAGCTCAGAGCATTAAACATCAAAGTAATATATTTTGACATAATTAGACATCAAGGAAATGCAATTAAAATGACACTGAGATATCACTACACACTTACCAGAATGGCTAAAATAAAATATAATGACAAGCCCCCCCCAAAAAAATATACCATTTGATGATACACAATGACAAGTTGTACCATAACTTAACCATCTCAGACTAGTGTAGTGTTAAATTTGTTTTTCTAAGCCATGTTTTGGGTCACTTACCACTTTTCAAGGATATAAAGTGCTATCATTTTACTTAAAACTGTGAAAGTTGGTCAGATTTAAATTTCAATTTATGTTAAAACATTCTGTAAACTGTGTTAGACTTTGACATTTGTTCCCTCAGTTCAGTGAATAACACTATATCATATTCTGAAAAATACGCTAATTTTTATTTTGAAAAATATCCCTTTTTCCTCTTATGGTAATTATTAATATGAATTAATAGTAGAATTTGATATGGTCCAATATGACCATAAATACTTTATTGTATATTATCAAATTTAATAATGAATATAATGTACTTCTTTGGACAATTTTTAAAGACCAGTCTACTCTTAAAACAAAGAAAATGGAGATGCACTTCTTTAGTTCACACAAATTTCATTTTATTATATATAACCTCAGATAAATTTCAACAAATCATAATTTATTAAAATCATGTCTACTTAAAAATCTCATAGAAGAGTTAAACTATCAAAAATAAAAATAAACACAAACAACACACACACATCACCCATGTATTGGCAAATCACAATTGCTGTAACAATACATTAGGCATTCCACAGTTAAGGGCTATCAAAATTTCCATCAGTGACAAAAAGATTTGTATCCAAATGGACTGAATTTCCAGAATCCAAGAAAAAGTCTCCTAGGATTTATTTAAAGGTAAATATTTGAACAAATACTTCTTAAATTTAGGAAATTCAGAACATACGATTAAAGAATATTTGCAGTGCAGAATATATTCAATCCTTTCTTCAAAATGTGCCTTTGAGTACATAATTCTGTTTTCTCGATCTAAACTGAGCTGTCTTCCAAGGAAGTTTTCCAAAATGTGTGTCTCTGTGTGATAAATGTTCTAAGACCTAACATGCTTCATTGTATTTTTACTGTGCTCTCAAATTTAATCAATAATTTGGATTGATGTATAATACCTAGTTTCAAATATCTTTTCCATCTATAAAAACTCCCAGCTGTCTCTTTATATGCTATTACTATTGAGCATTGTGCTGTCAGTATTATTCTTGTACATTTTAGGTGATCTGTTCTTCTCTTGGGCATCATTTATGCTCTTCTCTGTTTTTGATATTCTTAAAACTCACCATAATGTATACGAGTGGTTTTTAGTGTGTGTAGTTTTTGTTTAATTTTGTTTCTGATATCTCATGTTTGGCATCATTTTAAGTCTGGTATCTTTTATCTTTCTTTAATTCTCCAAAATTTATCTCAGTACTTATTTAAATATTTTCTTTATTTTTTTTTTCTCTTCTGCTGTATTTGGGCAGAAGTCATTAATTTGTTTGTTTGTTTTTCCCAAATCATTTATTTATTTTACAGCTATATTCATCTTAGTCTCCATTTATTGTATTTTTTATTTCAACAATTTTCACTTAATTTATATTCACAGTATAGTATCTTTCTTTTCCTTGTATATGTATATCATTATTTTATCATATACTTTTAAGCTATTTTTAAAAATATTTTATTTATTTATTTGACAGTGAGAGATCACAAGTAGGCAGAGAGGTGGGCAGAGAGAGAGGAAGGGAAGCAGGCTACCTGCTGAGCAGAAAGCCCGATATGGGGCTTGATCCCAGAACCCTGAGATCATGACCTGAACGGAAGGCAGTGGCTTAACCCACTGAGCCACCCAGGCGCTCCTTTTAAGCTATTTTTTAGAAGTACAGTCATTCTTTTTTTTTTAAGATTTTATTTATTTATTTATTTGACAGAGAGAGATCACAAGTAGACGGAGGGCAGGCAGAGAGAGAGAGAGGGAAGCAGACTCCCTGCTGAGCAGAGAGCCTGATGCAGGACTTGATCCCAGGACCCTGAGATTATGACCTGAGCTGAAGGCAGTGGCTTAATCCACTGTGCCACCTAGGCGCCCCTAAGCTATTTTTTTAATTCCTGTTCCAATAACACTTGGATTGGCATATAAAGTTAACCACATCATATTTTTTAGGTAAGTAATTGTACTTTTTATGTGCATAGTTATTTTGGTCCATGAGTTCAGCTCTTCTTAGGATCATCAAATCTCTGTAAAGTCTGGGTATGCTAGGATTTTCTAAGCAACAATAAAATACATTGAAACCTGGTAGCTTAATTATAATAATGTTTTCTTTCTCAATCATTCACAATAGTATTCCATTCTGAGTAGCTTCCTTCTATTTTGCAGCTATAGTGTTTGGAAAAACTTGAAATGTGATATCACTGTGATAATGTGAATTGGTCAGGGTTTTTTATAGAATCGGGAGGAGAAAAAAAAGAAGATATTCTCCAGGGCCAACTCTAGAAGTGACTATTAAAACATCTGTCCAAATTCAATTGAACAAAACTCAGAAATGCCATCTCCAGTGAAATACAAAAAAGATTATATATAGTTCTGGGCACACACATCTCATTTGACCCAATGATGTATATCAATGAAAGACTGAAGGTCAATCACCACTCCATGGGAGAATTTAAAAATAAATTTACTAATGAGGCCAAGAATTCAGAATCACAAATACTTCAGAACTAATAATAACTGCCTTCACTTGATGTTATTCTATAAGATAAATCCTATGATCAAGTTTCAATTTTAAATTCTTACAATTTTAAATTCTTAAATCCTTATGAAGAAGCATCATTTGGAGGGAGCAGTTTTCATAATTTATCATCCATCAGATAATCTCAGATAAAGATTTTTAAAGATTTTATTTATTTATTGGACACAGAGAGAGAGAAAGAGAGAGAGAGAGAGAGATCACAAGTAAGCAGAGAGGCAGGCAAGCAGGGAGAGAAGCAGGCTTCCTTTTGAGCAGAGTCCGATGTGGGGCTGGATCCCAGGACCCAGAGACCATGACTTGAGATGAAGGCAGAGGCTTAACCCACCACCCACGTGATGAGAGAGCCACTCAGGTGCCCCTCATCCATCAGTCTTAATTGATTGGAGGAAAATGTGTGGAGGAATAATGCCTTAGGGAGCTAATCTCTCTAAAGATTTTTCAAGTCTTTACCCCTTCAAGGTTTTTGTACAGTTCTGATAGCCTCTAAACATCCAGCGGATTTCTACAGTGACAGGCCTGTTAAAACCTGTCTTCAAACCAGGAATAGAGCTTGAAACATACCAGTCAAGGGCAACTTTGAGTCTTTTAAGGAATTTATCATCATTTCTTTCTTTTTGGTTAATATCTGAAATAGTTCCATATTACACTGGCATAATTTCTCCAGAGCTGACTTTGAAGGAGGCATTCAGTTCCAGCTAGTTCCATATTTTGGCAAGAACTATACTTCTATATTAAAAAAAAACATATTTTAGGGCGCCTGGGTGGCTCAATGGGTTAAAATCTCTGCCTTCGGCTCAGGTCATGATTCCAGGTTCCTGGGATTGAGTCCCACAGTGGGCTCTCTTCTCAGCTGGGAGCATGCTTCCATTCCTCTCTCTCTGGCTGCCTCTCTGCTTTCCTATGATCTCTGTCAAGTAAATAAATAAAATTTTTAAAAAAACATATTTTATACCAGTTATTCATATTTATTGACTAAGATATCACAATACAAATAATACAAACAGTTGCTCTTTATTAATACCTTCAACCAAGATCAAAAAATATGTCATATTTTCTCCAAAAATTTTATATCATCTGATAGGTCAGATATATATAAAATTACATTTAAAGTTTTAAAAATATCAGCAAATATTTTCATTTAAATGCAAATTTGAAAAGAAATCTACTTTTCCAAACACGACTTTTTTTTTAAAGATTTTATTTATTTATTTGACAGAGAGAGATCACAAGTAGGCAGAGAGGCAGGCAGAGAGAGAGAGGAGGAAGCAGGCTCCCTGCTGAGCAGAGAGCCCGATGCAAGACTCGGTCCCAGGACCCTGAGATCATGACCTGAGTCGAAGGCAGCGGCTTAACCCACTGAGCCACCCAGGCGCCCCCAAACACGACTTTTTATCCTATTTATTTTGAATTTTGTCAACAACTGATAAAATGTTTAGCGAGACTATAAATGTTAGATCGAAAAAAATGATTAATAGATGTAGGTTCAAATTATTATGTCCCCTTAAAAATGATTTAGTCTTTGATGAACATCTGTTTGGTAATATGTTGTATCCAGATATAGTAAATTAAAGATATATATAAAATTATAGGGAAATGACATCTTCCGTTCCATTATGAGTAGAGCTTTTAAAATGCTATTTGTCACAACCTGTCATCTTGTCATTATGTAGCATTATGTAGCAATTAAAAAATGTATCTCTTCACTTCGAAGTCTTTTGGAAATCTAAAATATGACTTTCTATGGTTTGTGTCTCCATATTGCTTTATTGCCAGTTAAACAAATCCACATGCTTTGATTCAAAGGTAATAAATTCCTCTTATTTGGAAAAAGGATGTTTATTTTTGTTCTCTCACCCTTAGCAGGTGGTTTCATTTTAGCACACTTCAGAGTTATAATTTCATGCTTATTAAAAACATTTATTTTGATCTACATAGATGAATGAAATTTTTATTTTATTAAATTATTTGACAAAAAATCTGTGATTTTTAAAAATGTATTTTCTTTGAAGGGTTATTTTAGAGCATTCAAAGAGGATCTAAGAGTGTGGTATTATGCAGTTTTTAAGTAGGTATGAAATGGTTAATTATAGGATTGTTTCTTTAAGGCTTATGTATATTGTCCATTATATGCTATAAAATATTTTGAAAGTAAATTTAAGGTATGTTTTACGTAGTTTATTTTTTTGGAAAAAAATATTGAAATGACTTATGAAATTCAGTATACTCTCAACATTAATTTATTTTGAAATTTACCAGTTGTGTACTGAACTATTATATGGCAGATATTACTTCAGACTACACTGGTAAATGAAATACTTGGCTTTGTAGAACTTTTATTTTAATGGGTGAGACAATTCAAAGCTATAAACCTTAATAAAAATGGCATAGTGCATTCAAAAAGGAAGAGTACAATGGGGAAAAAGAAAAATTCGATCAGGGTGAGAAAAATCGAGGTTGCTAGGCAGGGGATGGGGAGTTAAAATTTTTAATAGAAAGATCAGGGTAGTTACAATGAAGCTGACAATTGAACAAATGTATGGAAAGGTGATGAATTTGCGCAGAACTATCAGCAATAAGGTCACTCCAGACAAAGGAATTGGCTATCTTGAAGGCCATAAGGTTGGATCATGCCTGGCATATCTGAGGAATAGCAAGGAGGCCACTGTGAGTGACTGAAGAGTAGCAGGGAAAGAGGTCACAGAGGTTAAATGAGTGGCTAGATCATGTAAAAGCTTAGAAGTCATTGTAAAACTCTGGCTTTTATATTTGGAAACTTACTGTGTGATAGAATTTCTGCTAATAACTGAGAGTTCAAATGTCCATAAAATTTCAAGGATTCTTATTCTAGTAAGACAGAATAAAGAGAAAGAGTTCATATTTTCACATGGTGTAAGAAATGCTCGGAGATCCAAGTGTAGGAAGCTAAGGGAGCACAGAAGAAGGCACTAAAATCACACCATATATTTGATGACTGTGACTATATATAAATTTGTATTTTCTAGATTTTTTGTAGTCATGGAATCACACAGTATATACAATTCATTGCCTGGATTTTCTTTTCTCAGCATCATTACTTTGAGAATCTCCAATTGTCTTTGCTCTATTGATGGACATTGATGAACATTTCCACTGTTTTCAATTCTTAAAAATAAAGCTGCTATGAAATTCATATACAAGTCCTTGTATGAACATAGGGTTTGTTTTTCTTGGTTAAATGCCTAGAATAAAATGGCTATTTGTGTAACTGCAACATATTTTTCATTTAAAAATTTTTGAAACTATTTTCCAAAGTGGTTGTATCATGATATATGCCAACAACAGTTTAGATTTTTTGTTGCTTCTCAATCTAGCTCAGACCAAGTACAATTAGCCTTTATAATTTTAGCCATTCTAATAGATATGTAAGCATGTCTCATTATGATTTTAATTTTTATTTCTTTAATGTTTAAATGTTGAGAAATTGGCCATGTGCTTATAAGCCATCCATATACTTTTGGTGACATGGCTCTTCCATTATTTCCTTCACATGTAAAATTAAATACTCTGTTTGGTTATTAGTAAGGTTTTTTATTTTTATTCATTTTTAAATAATCAGAGTAGATGTCCATTCTCAGATATTTAATTTGCAAATCCCTCTCCATCTTTACGGTTTCTCAATGGAGCTTTGATAGCTGTGTCTTTCAAGAAATATGCTACTTCTTTCCTGGTACATGGAGGTATGACTAGAACATTATCAATGTTGACCTTTGCAAAGAAAATCATGGCTTAAGATATATGTAGTCTGCAGTTGTTGGGAGTGTTCACCATCCTTGCCTCTAACTCATCTCTCACTGCCCACACCTTCAGGTATGGGGGAATATTGATTGACAAAATATTAATTGCCAAATAACACTAGTTGGAGAATAAGAAAAATGCAGGCACCTGATTATATAATATTCCTTAAATAAAATATGTTTTTATAAGTGCTATTGGAAGTAAATTCCTCAATACTTTAATCACACAGAATGATGGAATCCTAGATTTTTTTCCTTGTATTTACTAAGAAAATGATCATGCCTCAAGTATATTAAAATGGAATAGGGAAAATTAAAAATTGTTTTAAGTTGATTTGCGTGTGTTGTGCGTATGTGAGAGAGAAAGTGAGAGAGAAAGAGAAGGAGAGAAAAAGAGAAAGGGAAAGACAGAGAGGTGGCTGCAGTGAATTGATGAGTTGGAAGATAGATTTTAAAGTTTTGTCTTTTGCTTTCTACATTTCCTTTTCCTTAGGTTCAAGAGAACAATCAGTAATATCTCAGATGCCTGCTGGTAACATCAGCAGAAAGAGTTAGAGGTTCCTAGAAAATTAAAGAAGATATATAGTTTTCCTGACATAAGAAAAGTCATAAGCTATTGAGACAATAAATCAGTGGTAAAACTCCTAGTGCTATTTCAAAAGTAATAAGGCCTTGCATTCCTTGTCCCAGAAAATGAGCCCAAGACCCCATCTAGTTTATATCTGCTCTTGAAGCCTGCAGAGTTCCTTTCCCTTGTCCAACAGTTACCTCTGCTTTATTCTAACGTTGACGTTGCTGCCCTCGGTGGAATACAAGCTTCATTCAGGTGAACATGCAATACATATTGCACAAATACATATGTGGATGTGCATGCATCCACAACCTTATGACCAACCATACACGGGATAATAAAACTCTCCCTTCTGAGTATTCATCTTAAATACTAAATAAAAATCTCTCTCCTGTTCAAACAGTCAAGGCTTTGGAACTTATTCCCTGTGAACTCCTTGTATGTTGTAAACAAAGATTCCTTTGTTTGACAACTCCACCTGTTTCTGTGATTCACCAAAGACTGACCTCAATTAGTTCAGTTACTGTAATGTAATATCAAGCATATCTAGTTAGTTGATCATTTTGTTCAAGTCTTACATATCTTACCAATGTGATGACCATTTGTCTATGTAATCTTAAAATAAGGGTGTTGAAATTATTTTCCATTTGTCGTACAAGGTAGAAGTTATGATTTTTGTTCTTAGTTTTTCCCTATATATCCCCAAATCTGTTCTTACGTATTAAAAGTCAAGAATTATTATACTCCCGGGGCACCTGGGTGGCTCAGTGGGTTAGGCCGCTGCCTTTGGCTCAGGTCATAATCTCAGGGTCCTGGGATCAAGTCCCGCATCGGGCTCTCTGCTCAGCAGGGAGCCTGCTTCCTCCTCTCTCTCTCTCTGCCTGCCTCTCTGCCTACTTGTGATCTCTCTCTGTCAAATAAATAAATAAAATCTTTAAAAAAAAAAAGAATTATTATACACCCTGATGAATTCATCCTTTTACTCTTCTGTAATTTTGACTTGATCTTTATGTCTGATAATGAAATTTGCTTTAAAATCACTTTTCATTATCTTGATATAACCACCAAAGTTATAGTGTTATTAGAGTTAATATAGCATATTTTTTCTTTTACTTTTTAAAGCACTTCTATATTGAATCCTGACAAAGAAACAAAACAGCTTTTTAACTCTGGAAGCATCTTTCTAAATTATCTTTTTTTTTTTTTTTTTAATGAAGCAGTAGCAATTTTTGTTAAGGGACCTAAACTGAAAGTAGGTTTAGAAATTTATTTATTTTTTTATTTATTTAGTAAAAGATTTTATTTTATTTATTGACAGCAAGAGAGAGAGAGAGAGAGAGAGAAGAAGCACACAAACAGGGGGAATCATGTGCAAAGGGAGAGGAAGAAGCAAGCTCCTTGGGGTGCAAGTAGTCCCATGCAGGGCTGGATCCCTGTACACTGGAATCATGACCTCAGCCAAAGGCAAACATCTGCTTAAACAACTAAGTCATCCAGGCACCCCTAGAAAATTTAAAAAAAAAAAAAAGACCTTTTAAAAACATTTTGTTTCTTTCTTGTTTTTTTTTTTTAAATATTTTATTTATTTGACAGACAGAGAGACAGGAAGAGGAACTATAAGCAGGGCAGAGGGAAAAGGAGAAGCAGGTTTCCCACTGAGCAGAGAGCCTGATGTGGGGCTCCATCCCAGGACCCTGGGATCATGACCTGAAAAGAAGGGACACTTCTTGGAGGAAGCCACCCAGACACCTCTTTTCTTTGTTTTTAATATATGGCAACTGATGCTTCCCAGCCATGAGGAGCATATTACCCATTGATTAAATCTTTGATAACAACCTATTTAAAAAGGTGTGTAAATATATACTTACTCAGATTTATACACTTTGTGTTTTCTTCATAGTTTGGGGCTGGACCCCATGGTCACAACACTGCTTCCAGTCTTTGCCTTCCCATCTTTTGATACCAGGTATTTGGTCAGCAAAGCAAATTAGTATCAAAATTAATAAGCCCTTGGCACCATATCTCTGGAGCAGGGCTTGCTCTTAGCCAAGGCCCAGAGCAGTTGACCTCCCCTCGCTAAGTGCTATAGCCCCAAGGACTAGGTCCCTGCCACCAGAACTCAGTCTTACATGTTATGCTAAGCAGACAAAACCAAAACAGGAAAGCTCCGACAGCTTTCACTGGCATGCCTCATCTCCAACTCCCTCGACGTCCAGGCAGTACCAGATGACAGGGAGGGGTCTTGGTCCAACATATGGGAGGGAAGGAAGTAGCCACGAGCAAGTACCTGCCTCTCTGTTCCTTTCTTTCATGAGCAGGTTGTAAGGAGGAGGAAGAGGAAGGGGAAGAGAGGTGAACTTCAAGGGGTGAAGGCCTCAGGTAGGCAGCTGGCTCCTGCCAGTAGGAAAGGGACAAAGGAGAAGGCAGTGAGTCTTGCAGGGAGGGTGGGGGGTAAGGGTTACAGCTTATGACGGAATCTGGACAGGAGTAATAGGGATACTAGTCATTTGAGTCCACCATTGGCAAGCTGGGCTGGGTGTCAGGGCAGATAGGCCTCCCTGGGCAACGGCACATGAGAGAAGGTGGAATTCTTCTCTGAGGAGCAGGTGGAGCTTTGGGTGTTGGGAAAGCATAGACAGTATTGTTCCAGGGCCAAGGACAGGTCCGGGTACTCCTGGTTGGAGGTCAAGGCCACAGTATGATCCAGGTCTTCTACCAGCAGCTTGAAGGTACCACATGCCAGCCACCCCTCATTATTGTGTCTAACTCTCTGGTGCACTTATTGGCTTATCCATCAAATGACTCCTTCAGCAGCTTGAAAACCACCTCCACAGGCACTCCAGGATATGGGAGGCTTCCAGAGTGAAAATTTTGCACAGGATCACCCCAAAAGACCAGAAGTCACTCTGGTGGATGTAGATCTGGTCAAACATGGCCTTAGAGACCATCCACTTCACAGGCAGTCCACTGTTGGTTCTCATTTTATAGTAACTGATGTGGTGATATCTCTGGCAAGGCTGAAGTCTGAGATCTTCATCATGTTGTCCTTTGTCACCAGCACTTCCCTGGTGGCCAGGTCTTGGTGTATGCACTTCTTGGAGGCAAGGTACTCCATGCCTCAGGCTACCTGGTAGGCACAGGATACCGGGTGCTTGGAGGAGAGTTGCTCTGCTGCATCGTGGCTGATATTGTAACAGTACTCCAGGTCAGGAGGCCTCTGGGCCTGCAGGTACTCCTGTATGTTGTCTTTGGAGGCATATTCCATGATAGTGTACGAAGGACCATCCTGTGTGCAGGACCCAGCAGGTTGATGGTGTCCTTGTGCTGTCCAATCATCTTCATCATCTCCATTTCTGAGATTAGGTTTGACAGGTCTTTCTCTGCTGCATCTGACTTCAACATCTTCACAGACACTTTAGTCAAATGGTTGGATTTGTCTTTGTCCAGCCCAATGGCCTCCTCCAACACCACCTGCCCAAAGTAGGCCTCTCTTAGGGGTCTGCCTAAACTGCCTACAACCAGCCTGCCTCAAGGCAGTTATGAACTCTAGATTATCCTCAAAAACATTAAACCACAAGCTAAAAATTCTCTTCACTAGGTCTCTGTCGCAGGTCTAATTTTCTTATCTTTCATCATTTATCTTTTTCCTAATTCTTATTTTCAGTATAGTTTATTTGGCTTCCAGGTGTTTCCCCGAGTTTCTGTATGCTGTTTCATAGGGAAGAATTATCCTGTCATAAAATTATTTCTTGAGCATTCATTACATCTCTCAGTTAAAATGGGTTCTTTTATGGTATTGATTCATTTGAGTTTTCTCAAAATGGGAAGAATTTTCAAAATGGTGTTTTCCTCAAGGTTCAGAGTATGTCTTAGCCTCATCTTTACTCTTGTTGAAATTCACTTTTCAAATTCTTGTCCCTCTTTTTATCTTTTTAAATTAAAATGTTTTCTTTTTACTATTTTTTTATTTGAGTGTAGTTGATAGTCAGTGTTACATTGGTTTCAGGTTTTCAATATCTCCATACATTATTCTATGATCACTACAAATATAGCCACCATCTGTCACCATATAACACTATTATAATATCATTGACTATATTCTCTACACTGTCCCATATCTCTTTTTAAAATCTCATTTTTATGTTTTCTGTTATTCCAATTTTCGACCATCTTTTTACTTGGTTACTTTAATAAAATATGCCTGATTACACACTCTATGCTGAAAACCATAGCATTTGATTTATAATAGTCTTCTTCTTCTTCTTCTTCTTCTTCTTCTTCTTCTTCTTCTTCTTCTTCTTCTTCTTCTTCTTAATTAACATATAATGTATTATTAGCCCCAGGGGGACAGGTCTGTGAATCACCAGGTTTACACACTTCACAGCACTCACCACAGCACATACCCTCCTCAATGTTCATAACCCCACCACCCTCTCCCTAACCTCCCCACCCCCCCGGCAACTCTCAGTTTGTTTTGTGAGATTAAGAGTCTCTTATGGTTTGTCTCCCTCCCGATCCCATCTTGTTTCATTTACTCTTTTCCTGTTCCCCAAACCCCCCACATTGCACCTCCATTTCCTCATATCAGGGAGATCATATAATAGTGCCTTTCTCTGGTTGACTTATTTTGCTAAGCATAATACCCTCCAGTTCCTTCCATGTCAACGCAAATGGCAAGATTTCATTTCTTTTGATGGCTGAATAGTATTCCATAGTGTATAATATATATATATATATATATATATATATATATATATATATATATATATCATTCATTTGTTGATGGACATCCTGGTTCTTTCCATAGTTTGGCTATTGTGGATATTACTGCTATAAACATTTGGTGCACTTGCCCATTGGATCATATACAGCCATCTTTACCTCTATCAGAACCCCAGGAAGCTTTATTTATTTATTTATTTATTTACTCACATAAACAGATGATCCAACACAACGTTTTGTTCAAATGTATTATAATGTCTTACCGCTTAACACTATGCTTACTGCTCTCTTTCACTGTCTGACTAAATCCTCATCATCACTATGCCATTTAATGAGAAAGAACATTTGAACTCAGAGTTCTCTCCATATCAGGGAATGAAGACTCCACCCTTCTGTTTGTGCAGGTAAAATAAATGTTGATGTCTGTCCTGCACATACCCCATCCTGTTCACCAGAATATTCACCATCAAAATATATACACAATGAAAACCATACCTCACCACTTCTATTACCACCCAGCATGCTAAAAACACCATCATATGTTCCTGAATTATTGACTTGATTGATAACCCCACTTCCACACATACTGCACTCCTTTCTCCATGCAAATTTATTTTGGTACAGCAATTTAACCTAAAAATCAGGTCATATGATTTTACTCTGCTGTTGAAAGACTTTTGGTATCTTCCGCTTTCATATTAAATAAAAACTGAAGGCGTTTCAATGTACTAGAAGGTCATACATCAATACGTTCTTCCTCTCTCCACCACTATGAACTCCTCATTGGCCTCCTTGCTTTTCCTCAAAAGTAACAGACAAGCTGTTCACACAAAGTCTATATACTTACTTGCTCTGCCTAGAGCAATCTTTTCCTTTAATATTTGTATAACACTCTCCTTCACTTCCTGGGTCTTTGTGCAAATAGCATCTCATAAATGAGATATAACCACCCAACACAAAATAAAATTAACTTTCATCCCTGCATTCTCCAATGGCTTTTACCTTTCTTGTATTTCTTTGTAACACTTATCACCATCAACCATCAATCATTATTCTATTACTGGTTTATTTTCTTATTTGAGACAGAGAGAGAGAGAATAGGGAGGGTGCGCAGAGGAAGAAGAAAACACCCCACTGCCTAGAAAGCCTGCTGGGGAGTTACATCCCAGGACCCTGAGATCATGACCCAAGCCAAAGGCAGTCACTCAATGGACTGAGCCACCGAGGTGCCCCTCTATTATTGGTTTATTTCACTATTATATTTCAAAAGAATGTAAGCTCTTTGTGGTCAGGTATTTTATATGTTTTATTAATTGAAGTATTCTCAGAAAGGTAGCTGGCAGATTGTAAGGGCTCACTAAACTGTGTTTTGTTTTTATTATTGGGCTCCTTTATGGGCTTTACCTCTTACGCTAGAAGTCTATCCTTCAGATGTAAGCGATAAGAATAGAGCCCTGCTGCCTGTTCAAATGTGTAAAAAGCCTGTATTAAGTGGATATTTTAAAAGCTAAATGAATGGCTTAATAGTTGTATATAGGGGGAAAGGGAACATATTTACCACAGTTTAGAAGTGGAGTTCTTTTATAGAGTTCTTGTACAAGCCTACACTATGGAACGATAATGGGCAGTTGTACATTACAATTATACAAACACTTTGGTAATTTATATCCTTTTTTTGTAATTCTTGACTGGATCATTTAATTCCTTAGGAGCATTATAGCATTTCAACTTTTCATGTTCAATAAACTTATTGGGGTTGCTACCTTTTTTATTCAAATGGAGAAATAGTCATGATTTAATCTAAATAAAGTGTTATTGATTGTGTTGTTTTCTAGGAATGAGTCGCACGTGCTAGTTTAAAAGTTTTGTAAATTCCCAAGTCTGTCACTGATAAAAGCCTTTTGTAGATTAGTAACTTGATCAAAACGGAAAAGTTATGTAACACCAATTGTTATACTATCTTTGTTTCCATCTTGCATTGTAATAACACCCATCTTAACTCTATTTAAGACAAATCATTGCCAGATGGATTTCTGGCATTGATTGCATGATATGAAATCTAGTATAACTAAAAGTTTTTGGTTTTAGTAGCATATAAATCAATTTAGAAAAATATATGTATTTGAATATAAGATAAAGTTTTAAATTATTTGGCAATAGTAAACTAAACTTTTTTTTGTAAATTTTTATTTTCTAAAATTTCATTGAGCTCTCTTGCAATAAGAAACAAGTTACAAAAAATTAAGGTTTATTTACCCCAATTCAAAATTATTAGGAATATAATCATAGAGGTTGAAGTATTTAAAATATTGAACCCAAAATGTTTTATTAGGTAAATTCATGAATGCTGAGCATTCACTGTTAAAATATACTAATACTATTGATAGACTGGTAGAAGCCTAAAATCAAATATTTATTAAATATTTATATCCATATCTTTTCATAGCTTGGTAATTCATTTCTCTAGTATTAAATAATATTCCATTGTTTGCATGTACTACACTTTATTGGACCTTTCACCTATGGAAGGATATCTTGGTTGCTTCCAAGCTTTTGTCAGTTATGAATAAAACTACTATAGACATCTTTGTGGGTATAGATTTCATCTTCTTTGGATAAATACCAAGAGCTGCTACTGCTGAATCATCTGGCAAGAATATGTTTAGTTTTGTAAGAAACTGCCAAGTTGTTTTCCATTCTTTATTCTCAATAGACATGGAAGAACATTCCTGTTGCTCCACATCCTCACCAACATTTCGTGTTCTGTTGTCAGTGCTCTGGATTCTGGGTATGTACTGGTGTCTCTTTTTTGTTTTAATTTGCATTTTCCTGAAGACATATGATGTGAAGCATCTTTTCATATGCTTATTTGCCATCTGTAATATTTTCTTTGGTGAGGTATCTGCTAAGGTCTTTGGCTCATTTTTAATCAGGTTTTTCCCCCATTGTTGAGTTTTAAGGGGTCTTTGTGTATTTTTGATTAACAGTCCTTTGCCAGATGTGTATTTTGCAAATTTTTTCTCATAGTCTGTGCTTTGCCTTTTCATTCTCTTGGCATTGTGTTTCACAGAGTAGACATTTTTAAATTCAGTGCTTGTGCTTTTGTAGCTAAAGTTATTGCGAAAACCAAGGTCATTTAAATTTTCTTCTATATTACCTTCTACATGTTTCATGTTTAGGTTTATAATCCAATCTGAGTTAATTTTTGTGAAGAGTGTAGGATATCGGCCTGGATTTATTTTATTTTATATTTTTAGATTTAGCTTCACCATTGCTACAGAACCATTTGTTTAAAAGATTGTATTTTGCTCTCTTTTATTGCTTTTTCTTTTCTATTAAATATAAAATATAATTGATAATATATATTCTGTTGCTTTAATCTAGGCTTTCTGTGGTATTACAATATCATGCTTACAATTATCGTTATGGTAAACTTTTTTTTAAGATTTTATTTATTTTTTTGACAGAGAGAGAGATCACAAATGGGCAGAGAGACAGCCAGAGAGAGAGATGAGGAGAAGCAGGCTCCCTGCTGAGCAGAGAACCCAATGTGGGACTCGATCCCAGGCCCCTGGGATCATGACCTGAGCTGAAGGCAGAGGCTTAACCCACTGAGCCACCCAGGCGCCCCATCGTTATGGTAAACTTTGAAGTCAGTCCTCAGTCTTTCTTCTCCTTCAACACTATGTTGACTATTGTGAGTCTTTGCTTCTCCATATAAACTTTAAAATAAGTTTGTTAATATTAAAAAAAAAGAACTTGCTGGAATGCATTAATTGTATAGATAAACTTGGAAACCAGTGACCTCTTGAGCTTAGCAGGAGATAGACCATGGACATCAGTTGTCACAGTGGTGCCTCTGGCAGAACCTATTGCAAATCCCTAGGCAAAATGAGACCTCAAGGATCTGAGAGAATGTCTAAGAAGTACTTGATACATCCCTTGGGTATTGTTTATTGAAGTGTCCACCTGTCTGAAAGCTGGGGAATCTAGATAAGGGAGGGAAAATTAGTTATGATAAAACATATCAACAAACATCAATAAATTTTGTAAAACTAAATGTCATGGCTCATATACAATATGACCAACAGAGGGACCATCAGAAGGAAAGCATCAGTTATGTTTATTTTAGATTTCTAAAAGACTTCGAAGTGAAGAGTATACATTCACTTCTCACTTATTGCTCCTACATATTCATGAATTTGAGAGAAAATAGAGGCCCTGTGTTTCTTAGCAACTAATGGGATATTTTTTGATATTTACATGCTTACACATAGTATGTGTTATAGTCTTCTCTTTTACATGCTGTAAAAAGGTTAACCCCTTTTCTGCAGAGATCTGAAAATGTGAAACAGTGCCTGAGTAGCTGAATTCATCTAATTCAAATTTCTTGCAGGTCTAAGACCTATTGTTTTTCACTTGACTGCCTCCTTTCTCATCTGTCAATTGGTTACAAATTCTGGTACTGAAGAGAATACATTGGGGCTGGTGGCTCAGTGTGTTAAAGCCTCTGCCTTCAGTTCAGGTCATGATCTCAGGATCCTGGGATCGAGCTCCACATCGGGACATAATGTAACGACAGATAGTTTATATGGGAGCCCTTTGGGTACTCTGGTGGATGAATGTTTTTAAATTAGTTTTTCATGGATATGGGGAGTTAGAGACGAGAAGGGAGGTGGGGGAAATTGGAAGGGGAGCTGAATCATGAGAGACTATGGACTCTGAAAAACAATCTGAGGGTTTTGAAGGGGCGGGGGATTTGGAGGTTGGGGTACCAGGTGTTGGGTATCATAGAGGGCACTGCTTGCATGGAGCACTGGGTGTGGTGCAAAAAGAATGAATACTGTTATGCTGAAAATAAATAAAAAATTAATTTAAAAAATATTAGTTTTTCGTAAACTACAAAAAAAAAAGAAAAGCGCTCCCATTTATAGCGTACACTTTATGGTTCACAAAGCACGTGCCAACAATAAAAATAATGATGGGTTACCGTTACACTTCATAGAAAAGGAGGTACAGGGAAATTGAATGAAATGGAATAACAAAGTAGGTTCATAAGTCAATCTTCCTTGTAAAAAAATTAACCTGAAAGTGTGTTTCTGCCACCTCTCTCCTGTGTGACATTTTATCGGTGGAGATGGAAAATAAATGGTCTGGTTAACCTTTCCCTCCCCCTCAAAACCCATTATTTGAAAACACAAAAAGGGAAGTGAAGGGAGAAATCCTCCCACTCCCATCCCCACTCACCTCCATAGCCACCTCCTCTTCCAAGAACCTAGCAGACAAGGTGCCAAGAAGTGTTAGGTACCAGCAGTGGTCTCAGATCTCATTCAAGGATCATGGTGAAAGGCATTCAAAGAGATTGTGGGGGCACAGGGATCCAATTAAGGGGGACAAGTTTAAGGTTTGCCTGGTCCCCTAAAAACTAATGGCACTAGAGAAGATGAGCTTTGGGAACTATAGCTTAATGGATACAATGTGTAAAAAGCTTCAGTGAGTCATGGTGGGAAGAGGCCAAGAGGGCAGCAAACACAGTCTTAGATGATGTTATTAATAGCACTACAGGCTCTAGATTTCCTGTGGTGGTGTTCTTGGCAAGACCAGCCCGGCCAAAGTGGATACTCTCAACCTGGAACAGAGGGTCTTGGAGATGCCAGCACGTGAGGTATGATGAGAGGGTAAAATGATAGGAGGTGTCCTTTGGAAGGACTGACTCCTTGACTTTAAAAGGGAGAACCCAAATCTGTAGGTGAAATCTTTCTGGCTACAAAGAGGGCCAAGGCCTCCTAAGGTCAAGGTCTCCTCGTCACTTGCAAAGATGTCGAAGAACATATTCAGACTTTTCAAAGATGTCCTCATATCATTGGTTCCCACTCTGGAATTCTATCAATAAGGTGAGAGTTCCTCTAGTTGAAAAAGAGATCTAAAAAGACTTCCCTTTCTCATGTAATTTCTGTAACCTCCAGGACACACCCACCTCCCCCTTCCAGCTCTGTAATGAAGCCACAGCTGGTGCCAATTTGTGGAACTCCTTAAAGGCTATTCTCCCTTTTATACCCCCGGATCAAGTTCCCATGCTCCCTCACCTGATTTCCTGCACTCACCTCCCACCTGGTGTGTTCACACCTGTAAGTGCCTTTTACCAAACCCTTTGTCAAAAGGCAGCCAGAGTGACCTTTCAAAGACCTATCAGTTCCTGGCATTTGTCTCCATAGAAATCTGCACTGATCTTCTAACAAATTCTCAGTCCTCCAAAAGCACCCATAATCCTCCCATCAGTCTCTTCATACCCCTCCAACTGACTGATGCCTGTTCTGCCCCATCTCTCTGCCCTTCAACCACACTGCCTACTTCTTCCTGTGGAGACCTCTCATGGCACCTGCCTCCAAGCACAGGTGATTCCCATTGATGGGAAGACCCTCTTTTCTCCCCCATCTCCCCACTCCGGTTACTCCCAATTATTCGTGAGCTCACAAGCCCCATGGTACACACTCTCCATGCAGCCTGCTCTCTCTTTTCTAGCACTGGCCTCCGTTTCTAGCTGTCCTTGTGTCATGGATGTCCCTCCCCAGCCAGCCTCCAAGCTCTCCTTCCCTTTAGCTCCAACACCTGACACAGTGCCTGGCACGTAGTAAGCCCTGGCTAGCTTCTAAGAGCCTCACTGAGGGACTGAAAGCATTTTAAAAATGTCACCACGTAGGCTCCAAACTGTAGGCAGAAAAAGCTTTGCCTGGATTGACATTTTAGAGACGTATTCATCAAGTTGGATGTGTTCACTGACTTTACCTTGTAAAATTAAAAAAAAAAAAAAAAAGGACCTCTGTATTGCTTCGCATCTAACGAAGGCGCATGTATACTATTAGACCACGTTATGAGCTTAATGGAAGGAGACAAGATGTTTTCGCTAAGAAAATGTATAAGACTGTTGAGGTCAAGTGGGAGGAAACAGTCCGTTTGTTGGAGCATTGCTATCTTACTCTATCACAGCCACTCATAAAAATCTGACACGGGGTGAGTCAGAATTGTCTGTCGGAGATGAGTTAGATCTGGCTCATGTTCCTACAGACATGAAAGCCAGAAACAAAGAAGGAGGCTTTAAAAGCGTGGGTTGAGGAGGCGGTGTGGTTCACTGCGATGAGCTAAGTGCCCAGGGCCACCAGCAGACATGCTGGCCTGTATCCTTCCTTTGTTCTGGGGTCCCTCTTGCACCATGTGGTGAGGCTGGTGGCTGGGAGCAGCTCAGGACAGGACCCGGTCCCATCTTACCTCTCCCACCCTCCTGTGGGCTCCAGTGTGCTCCAGTAGGTCCCAAGGGACAGCCTGCCTTCCTTGAAAAGCCCAGTAGCACTGGGAGCAGAAACTGGGGCCAAAGAGTGAGCACCCTGTTTGACAAGCTGGACCAGCCACCTCTTCTTCAGATGCAGGGGGAGCCCTGGCATGCTGACTCCTCCCTTCTCCCTTTCCCCTTTCCTCTTTCCTCCCTCTTTCCTTCCCCTCTCTCCTTCCCTGGTGGTGCCCTTTCCCAATGCCCACTTCATCCCTTTTCCTTTCTACATGCCTGTCTTCTAGAGTTTCTTCTCTTTCCTCCCCATTACTTCCCTTCATCTGAATCTCCTCTTTGGTCCCTTAGTCCCTGCTCTCTGCTCCTCCTCCTCTTCCCTGGCCCCTGTTCAGCTCCATACTGAATGCTAGCAGAGCTGGACTAACATGCTCACTTGCTAGCTCAGCCACCCTCCAGAGAAGTCACTCTTCGGTGGCCACCTTCCTGACCATCTGGTCGCTTCTCCACTTGTTCAGATATTGCTCTGAAGTCTGAGGAGGGCAGAGCGGGGCTGCCACAGAAGCAGGCCAGAGGAGAAACCAAACCATGTGTCCACACTGTCCCCCAGCACTGGTGCTCTGAGAGCTTTCGGAGTCCTCAACAGGGTTAGGATTTAGGGGCTTCTTCAGAACCGGGAGTGAAAACAACCATAGGTCAAAAGAAAAGCTATGGCCCACACAAAAATAATAATCACAAATGAAAACTATGTTAACTCTGAAGTCCCAAAGTCGAAGAATTGCCTTGAATCTGTCACTAGAAAGCACCCAAGGCCTCACTCTCTGGGTTCTGGGTGCCCTGGGAATGGCAGGAGGCTCTGACATGCACGTGGGGGTGCAGAACTATGGGGGCTAGCCTGCCTGCTGGCAGGGGTGGGGGTACCTCTTGTGGCACTGTCCTAGCCCGACCTCCTGCGAAGGGGGTGTGGCACGGCGTCCGGGGTGGTCTTGGTGCCCTGGGGTTGGCGGGAGCCTGGGCCCCGACCACTCCCCCCCCTTCTCCCGCTCCTGTCCTGAGTTTCTGCTTAAGGTGAGGGCGGGACGAGGTGTCACTTTACCTGTGAGCAGAGGGTCCTCCAGAGAAGCCATGGGGCAGGGAGGGGCAGCAGGCGGGAGGAATGAGAACGGGACACCGCGGCCTCTGGGGCTAAGCTGGAGCATGGGAGCGCAGGGGCAGCGAGTATGGTGGGTCCTGCAGTCCCGAATGGGCTGCAGGACAGCACCCTGGCGCTGTGCGCCCCTCCTTCCCGCCTGGGCAATTAGCAAAGCCCCTTCTCCTGGCCGCCCCCGACCCGCCCCCGCCCCCTCCCTCCTGAGTCCTCTGAGAGCTCACTTCCAGCTTTGGAAATTAGCAAAGACCCTTTTCTGCGCCGGCCCCGCCCCCTCACTCCCGAGGCCAGAGCCCAGTCTGGGGTGCAGGGCAAAGCCCTGGCATGCTGCCACATTGCCAGCGCCAGCGCTGGGCAGCCTCCTAGCCTGGCTCCCTGAGCGGGTGTCCACGGGCAGCCTGGCTGCGAAAAGATCATCAGTCCTAAACGCCAGCTGCACTCTTGGGTCAGTTTGCTGGCTTCCAGATTGTGCCCAAAGACAGGAACCAGCTTCCCCAGCACAGGCCTGGGCTGAGATGCCCGCCTGGGATCTGTCTGAGCAGTCTCCTCCACTCCAGGCAGGGATGGCACTTCGACCTGGATGTTTGGGTTTTTTGTTTGTTTTTTTGGTCATTGGTTATTACATGACCTCCAGGGTAGGTGCTCCACAAAGGGAGTGAAAACAGGACGCCTGATATATACGCATATGGCCATTCTAGAAAAATAGCTTGGGGTTCTCTCGGGAACGCGGCATTGGTCCTTGCACTATGGTTTAATAGAAAAGGGAATATGCACCAAGTTACTTAAATGAGCATAGGTTGAAATCGTTTACTGAGAGTAAATATTTTAAATAGTTATATTTTAACTAAATCTATCATCAATCATAAATCTATTACACGAAGGTTACAGGCAATTTAAAAGCAAGAGCACTCTCTTCAGGGTTTTAAATAATCCCTGTCTGTCTTGGCACATGAGAATGCAAAGATAGGAAATGGTTTGTAAAAGATCATATAATAGCTTTTACTAATTCTATTTATTTGACAGACAGAGATCACAAGTAGGCAGAGAGGCAGGCAGAGAGAAAGATGGGGAGGCAGGCTCCCCGCCAAGCAGAGAGCCTGATGAAGGGCTCGATCTCAGGATCCTGAGATCATGACCTGATCCCAAGGCAGAGGCTTAACACACGGAGCCATCCTGGCGCCCCCAGATGAAATACATTTCTGACTTAGAAACTTTAGATAGAATTTTTTTGTCCATGATGACAACTGAAGAAAATGTGTCATCCCTAAACCTAACCTTAAACCCTACCAACACTGAAACCTAAGTTGACCTTAAAGCCCAAACTAGAACCCTGAATCCCAAACCTGGAATGGAACCCAAAGCCTGTACCTGAGCCCTGGATCCAAGCCCTGAACCACGAACCCAAACCCTAAACCAGACCTCCAAGTCATGAAACCTGAATTCAAATCTCAGCATGAAGTCAAACCCCAAATTTGACCTTGAACTTTATCCCATAAGCCCTGAGTCTTAAAGCCTAAATCATAAACTTAAAGCCCTAAACTATAACTCTGTTCCCTTGTCCTTCACTCTAAATCCTCACCCTAACACTAAACCCAAAGCCTGATTAGAACTCTGACTAAAACCTGAACCTGAACCCAAATTCAAACCCTTCACCACACTTTGCTTATGCACTTGCCATTGATGGATATTTGCAGTTTCTACCTCCTGATTCTTGTGAACATTGTTTGGGTTGGGGGCTAGGGTTAGGGTCTTGGATTAGGGTAGGGTCCAGTCTTGAGACCAAGTTGAGGTCAGAGTGTGGGTCTGCATCAGGGCCATGTTCAGTGACACTGTTTGAGTCAAGGACTGTTGTAATTCCACATTGTTTCCAATTCATTGTTCCTTAGCTATTTGGGGGGAAGTTGGGGGGTATTGGGCTCCATGCAGCTTGAAGTTCCGGAATGAAATGGCCTCAGCTGGACCCCAGGAGGGTGAGCTCCCACAGTCCTGCACTGCCTTCCACCGCCTGCAGAGGGCGACAGACCCCAGCTCCCGCCCTGTGCCCACGCTGCACAGCCATAGCTGGGAGCTGAGCCCTGCCTCTTAAGGACCAACTGTGGAGACTTCTGGAGAATGTGGGGCGCCTCCCACCCTGACAGGACTAGCTGAGGAGGGTGTGGCTCTGCATCCACACTGACCGGACCCGTTGTGGAGGACACGCCCACACTGGCAGCAGTCCAACCTCCTAAGGACCAGACGCTCGAGGAGGTGAGAAGTCCCTTAGTGGACTGTCAAGGGGTTCGTGGTCTCAGGACCCCACAGAGAAAGGGCGCCCTGTGTAGACACTGGGGCTTCCGTCGTTTTGTGTGAGGAGACGTGGCCTCCTGCTGTGCTGTGCGCGGGGCTGTGGGGTCCCCCCTTTCTGGGCTCGGGTGCTCCTTGGTCCTTGTCTGTGTTTGTGTGCTCGCGGATTCGGTTCCTTGTTCTCCTCAGATGGTCTGCAGTCGGGGAGCGTCTGCCTTCTTCGGTGCTTGTGCTCTCCCCACCTCAGCCCTGCGGGGTCCTTCCCGTGTCCACACCCACTCCAGGCTTGCTCCGAGTCCGGAAATTCGGGAGCCAGAGTGAGGACTCTGTAGCCGGTTTTGGGGAGAGTAGGTATTTTCCCAGTGGGGGTACTTCCCTGAGCACAGTGCCTCCCCATCTCCGTGTGTACCCCTCCCTGTCTGTCGTCATTGTTACAGGGCTGTCACTTTCTTGGTTCAGGGGCCTCCCGGGAATCTTGCTATCTTGGATGCAGGTGTAAATGAGATCGTTCTCCGCAGTCTCTTTCTGATGGTTCCTTCTGAGCACCTAGGAGTGCCACTAATTTGTGCATATTGATTTTGTTCCTTGCAAGTTCTTGAATCTATTAGTTCGATTGGCCTTAAACTCAATCTGCCAGTTATTTGACCAGCAGCATGGGTTTAATTGGGAAGAGCAGAGAATGGCAGTCTGGGCTGAGCAAGCTAAGGTCCCATCACAGGCAAGTGCAAGAAACAAAGGAGAGGAACATTATTTCATGGAGGAGGAAGAAGTTGGGAAGGGTGCTTGAAGGAAAGTCCCTTGGAGAAAGGCAGGGTGATGGAGAATTCTCACCAGCTGAGCTGCAAAGCTCCTACAAAAAGTCAGGAGATGAACCTCCAGCTTCCCCTGTGGGGCCTTAAATTGGTGAGTCTCTCCTGTCGGGGATTGCAATGTGGGGTCTGTAATGGGCACTGAGCACCAGGCGCCCCCTTCCAGCCTCCCATTCTGGCATCCCCAGTCCACTTTACTGGGGCTTCGCTTCCTGCTTTTGCACAGTTCTAACCAGCTTGTGGTGGAACGTTGTGGAAAAACTGAAATTCCAAATCCACTGCTTCTACTGCACCTGAGATACAGGGGCCCATGATTTAATCCTCCCACGAGTCTCTTGCTAGCCCCACCTGTCCGTCACTCATTTTGAGAGTTGATATTACCAAAGTACTGTAATTCTAAAAATTTCTGAATTAGCTGTATTATTTCTTTTTAGGTATGAAGTTAACTTCCAATTATATGAATTTAATATTTTGGTCATTGTTTTCTAATTTTATTGCCTTATTCTTGGAAAATATAGCCTGATATTTAACTCTAGGAATTTATTGGCATATACTTCTGGCCTAAATAATGGCCTGTTTGTGTAAATGTTCAACTTATGCTTATATACTTACTGAAGACTCTTGTTTTGGGGTCAGGATGGCTACATTTATTAATAGATCAGGACTATTAGATTCTCTAAATTTTGATGTCTCTTAATTTAATCTAATTAAATTATCAGTTAATGAAAAAAGTTAAATTTTTTATGTACTACTGCATTTAAACTTATCAAAGTCTTTTGCTATAATTAGACAAGTATGTCATCCTGTTTTTATACCAAGTCTTACAGTAAAAAAATCATACTACCTGAAATATTATTTATTTTTATTATTTATTTTTTTTAAAAGATTGTATTTATTGGGGTACCTGAGTTAAGTGTCTACCTATAGCTCAGGTCATAATACCCGGGTCCTGGGATAGAGCCCCGCAGGTGGTTCCCTGCTCAGTGGCGTGCTTCTCCCTCTCCCTCTGTTATTCCCTCTGCTGTGTGCATGTTTTTCTTTTCTCACTCTCTCTCAAATAAATAAGTAAAATTTAAAGATTATCTCTCTCAAATAAATAAGTCAAATTTTTTTTCTCAATGGGAGGGAGAAGCAGACTCTCCACTGAGCAGGGAGCCTGATGCAGGGCTCAATACCAGGACCCTGGGATCATCACCTGAGCTGAAGGCAGACACTTGAACCGACTAAGTCACCCAGGCACTTCAGCTGTTTATTTCTTTATTTATTTTTATTATGCATATGTTTTATCTCTCTTTTCTACAAGTCTTTTTTTTTATCTTTTTACTTTTTTCATAAAACTGAATTATTTCAAGATGACTTGGTCATCCTCTTTTCCCCAACCTCAAAGATCATAGAGTATATTTTAACTGTTAAAATGATATTAGTATTTAAGTGCTGCCTACACAAATTAAGGCAAATTATCTGTGGTCTGTATTCCTGAAAATATTTTTTTTATTATGCCTTCCTATGCCAATGACATTTTATAAGGATCTAAATGTTTCCATTTGCGATTTTTTTTCAAGATAATAAAGCTATTACTTCATTCTTTTTTATATCTGATGTTATTTAAAAAATTTCTGTCAGTCTGATTCTTGTTTCTTTATTAATGAATTATTTTTTTTCTCTCTAACACTTGTGATATTTTTTGTGTGTCTTTGGTATGTATGCCCTAGTTTGGGATTCATAGAGTCAACTATAGTTATGAATATTTTATTTCTTTTCTTGTATGTAAGTTTTAATCCAGTGTCTTGACTATTTATGCTTGAGAAATAGATGTACATTAATATTCAAATATTTCTTTCCTTTTTCTTCTTTCATTTAAAAAAAGTCATTTATTTTATTTTATTTAAAAATATTTATTTATTTATTTGG
>NW_028133942.1:0-49952 GCF_964662115.1 Mustela nivalis | reverse complement strand
TGTAATTGGAGGAAAGGGCGCCACTGGGCATTTGGTGGGGAGAGGCCAAATGGAGGTGGCCAACATCTGGCCATGCACAAGACAGGCCTCAGCAAAACATCACCCAGTCCACGAGGTCGACAGGGGAGACCCGCATCTAATCTAGGACCTGGAAAACCTTTTCCTAGGTTTACATGATCAAGGGAAATGTATCTGTCCATCAAAACCACAGGAATGTCTAAAGCAGCTTATCCTCGGAAGCCCCAAACTGGATGCCATGTAAAAGACCATTAACAGGAGAACGGATAACTGACTACAGTACCTACGTGATGGAAGACAACAGACGATAACGAAATTTAAGATGCCACATACGCGACAACAAGAAGGAATCCACAGATGTCCTGAGGAACCGAACCACCAGTGCAAGGTAACAGGCAAACTTGATCGCTGGTGATGGAAGAGAAGCAGGGGGCAGAAAGTGACTGACTGGGAAGGATCAGGAAAGAACCTCTGGTGTGTTCAGAATGTTCCTGATCCTCATCTGGGTAGTAGTTACACACAGCGTGCCGCATGCTAGGACTCATGTGCTGTGTGTGTGTATTACACCTCAGCAAGCTTTACCAAAGGCAACGGTCCTCTAAGAGCCCCGGCGGGCAGGATTCACACACTGGAGCAGGTCCTCCGAGCATGACTTTCTAAGGATTTCTGTGCACAGCCGGCAGGAGCATTGTAGATATGTTTATGGAGACCTATTTCACCACAGACACCAAAACCCTTACAGTGGGTCCTTGATTCAATTCTGCTTCGGTCATTTTCTGCTAAGGATTGTGCTACAGATGTGCACACAGACTTAGGTTTCAAGAATATTTATCACAGCAGAACAAATACAAGAGGGAGGCAGCAACAACACGGACCCAGAGGAAACTGTGTGATACCGCGGACTCATTAAAATCGACATTTAAAAATGTAAATGGAAAACGACAACAATATATTAATTACAATTAAAGAGCAGGTCACCCAACAAGCTGACACCTAAGATATATGAAGAATATACTCAATATGATTAACTATGATTAGCTAAGGTCATGAGGGTTTATGGGATTTCTTAAAATTTTATCATTTTCCCCTAAAATGTACATATATTACTTATTAATAAGAAAAAATACACAATCACACTTCTTAAAAATAAAGGTGAGTTTTCAACTCTAAAACTGAGTACCAGGGGCGCCTGGGTGGTTCAGTGGGTTAAAGCCTCTGCCTTCGACTCAGGTCATGATCTCAGGGTCCTGGGATCGAGCCCCGCATCGGGCTCTCTGCTCAGCAGGGAGTCTGCTTCCTCGTCCCTCTCTCTGCCTGCCTCTCTGCCTACTTGTGATCTCTATCTGTCAAATAAAATAAATAAAATCTTTAAATAAATAAAATAAAACTGAGTACCAGACCCCACACAACTCCCAGATTCCCCATGGATTCAGAGCCCTGCTGCCTGCAGAAGTGCTCTATCGACGCTCATCACAGTGGCTGAGACAGATTAAATAAAGAGATAACATTGCAGATTTCCTGTCTCTTATCCGACTGTGCAGATTGGTTAAACAAATCCAAATCCATACATGCATTAGATCTCACTGAACTGCGTACGCCCTGAGAAAAAGACCCTGTAAAGCAATTCCCTGTAAAAATACGAAAGTATTTCTGACAGCAAAAGTTTTCAGATTGCTGTAACGAAAAAAAAAACTAAAAAGGCACGACCTTCCCTGATTAATATAGTCTCCCTCGAGAGAAGGCTACCACTTCCCCAGGTAATCTCATCGCCTCAGACGAATCCATGTTTCTCTGTGAAGTGGAGGTGATCGCAGCTCTCTCGGAGTACTCACAAAGGTTTGGCGTGATTATGAAACGGAACATTATGACCGGGGCCCGCTGGTTGTGGTCACCGTCATGCCCACAGCCTGAACACCACCTCCCTCCAGGAAGCTCCCTTCTCTGAATTCTGTGTGGTAGGGGCACGTGGCTGACTATTAGGGAGCACTGCATAAGGCGTACCCTGTCGCTTGCCCAGACGCACAGCTCCTCCCGGAGCCACCGAATGCCATACAGAGCTAAAGCTGGGAGCAGTGGCTCACCGTGGACACCAATGATGAGGGCTCAGGTACCTCAGCTCACAAACCCATTACAAGCATATACATTTAACTCTAGCTTTAAGATGTTTCTCCTTACTTCTCAGTCAAAAAAGACTTTAAGCTGAGTAAACCAACAACAAACCCTAAGATAAAACATTTAACCGTGTTAACTTCCTAAGGCCTACGGTCGTCTTCAGCTTCTCAAGGTCACACCTCCCTGCTGAATGATTACCGAGGGTAGCTGACACGGTACACAGAAAAAAAAAACTCTTAGGATGTCCAGCCTCTAAGAGAAAAAGCAAACAGCTCAGAATGCAGCCAGCCATGGCAAAGGAACCACCGACAAAGCCAAACACAGAGGGGCCCCTGGATATCTGGGAAATCTGCCTGTTCCTTTGCCTCCTCAGAGGAAACGAGTCACAAGACTGCTCAGAATGGGAAATGAGAAGGGCAGAAGCCCGGAAACCAGCGCGTCCTGAATTTCGTGCTGCTTCCAAGGAGTGAGCCCGCCTGCTGTGCTGCTGTGTCAGTTATTTACACAGTGGGCAGGTGAGGCTGACAGCTTGAAGGGGTTATTTTAGAGGGAGAGCTGTAAGTCTGATCAGGAGAAGGTTCTGGACCCTGGGGTCCCAGCACGCATCTCCAGCTTCCAAGCTGACCCTCCCTTCAGACAGGGTTTAAGAGGCAGCAGGTCAAGCATGGTCTTTGTATTTAAATCACCTCAAGGGGGCCCATATCTCCAGGCACAACCAGAAGCCAGGGAGGAGAGGGAAGGGGGAGAGGGAGAGGGTACCTCCACTCCTATCTGCTGGCTGCACTTCTGGAGCGCCTGATCCAGGAAGCTAAATGTGTGGACAGAACAGAAGGAAGAATCTGGGAAGACTGGAAGACTAGAAGAGCTGTTCGTGGACTAGTCTCAACCTGAACCACAGAAACACCTCTGCCTCCCTGCCCTCCTCCCCTCGGCTGGGCACCAGGTGCCTCCCTACTGCACTCCAGATGCAGATCCAAGCTCAGGGGTGCCCAGTGCCGATGCCTCTCTCCGGCGCAAGGACTCTAGGGCATCAGCGGGACTCCTAGACAGCACCTGTGATCTCTAATTTAAAACCAAAACCAAAATCCCCAACCAGCCCAATCCAGCACAAGCAATACATATTTATGTGTAAGACACCTATGCACACATACACATTCACTTATCTACACACACACACACACACACACACACACACACACACACGCTTTTGCAGCAGAAGGCAGGCATGAAACCTGTTCCCTAAGTCCTTTGCTTTCCTCATCTGCTTCTAGCAGCAACAGCCATTTCTGCTACGGATTTTCCTATTCAAGGGTTGATCACAGATCCAAATGCCACCATCCTGTTTGCCACCCTTTCCTACCCCACCGGCCCGCTGACGTCTGTCAGTGAACCAGGGAACAAAGATGGAAGACAGGCCCAAGCTGCCTTCCTAAAGTGGGGTTATATTTGACACTTTAATAAACCTCAGAGCCTGAGCCTCTCTGCTCTCAGACTGGCCAGGGTGCAGCTCTCACTCTTACCAAACCCGTCCATCTCTCCTCCCCCCACCGCGGGGCACAAGGGTTTTCTCTGCCCGGCATCTATTTCCAGACCCCATAAATCATATCCCATTGTTCCAGGCCATCTGAACTCATGCTTAATAAACCATCCACCTCACCCTTCCGCCACCACCCCGAATTTCCCACAGGGAAAGACTGTTTCAAGAAGAAAAGGAAATTCTTCATTAGGGCTGGATTTTAAAAGCAAGCTTCCACAAAAAACCAGAAAACAAAATTGGGTATAAATACCATCCAATAACCACTAAATGTCTTTGGTTAAAGCACCTGCCTGCCTGTGATTCTCAGGTCCAGATGTGAGCTCAGTGCACATCCAAAGGAAGCAGAATTTGAACCTGATGCTAAATGACAAATGATCCTGAACTTCATGATCATTTAAGTGCCACAGTGGCTAGACTAAATTGCTCTGATGCAGAATTTCTCGCAAGTATAGGTTACTGAGAAACATAATACTGCTTGAAAATGTATTTAGGTGCGCTCATCCTTCTCAGACCAACACTCATGGGCTCTTAGTCATAACCAGGCTTAAGCTAACATGATTCCCCTATTTTCCCCAGAGAGGGAGGGAAACAAGAGGACATGTCTCTCATGTTCCAAGATCAAAAACTGGATCACAGCACTCACAGCATCAAGTCTGCCAAACCAGAGCTCTGGGTACGTACAATTCTTAAAGAGCTAATTGAATGGAAAACAGCCATCTGGGGCTGGAAACCCTTATGACATTCTGGGAAATGTATGGGCTTTAAAAGGATTATGCAGGGTGATGTGACTTTCAAAATTCCCAAACTCTGAACTGAAGCCTAAATGAGAATATGTTAAATTCACCCATTCCAAAACACAGCACAGTTGACTCGGACCCTAGAGCCCAGCTGTAGCTCAGGGTGTCCACACTGCAGCCTGTCTGTGGGAGGTCTGCAGACCACTCCCTGCTGAGAGAGTCCAGCCAACCCAATCAGCCTACCAGCAGGCTGTGGCACAAGGTCCAGATCCTAGCCCAGGCACCAGCCAGGGTTCCCTTTGGCCTGCCCTCTTATGGTTGAACAACAATCATGGAGAGCCACAGGGAGAGCGGCATTGGGTCCAGTATGGCCACTCCCTGGTCCTCCACAACACTGGTTGCACACTCTTCAACACAAGAAAATGGTGTGCAGAAACAAGGGCCTGCCACAGTAGGCTGTCGAGCAAGGAACAGAAAGCATCAGGGGACAGGTGGGACTGCTGGCTGGTCTCCACCTCTCCCAGAGGGCAGAGGCTGCAGAGCTTCTGCAGGCTAAGCAGAGACGTGTCAGAATTACCTTCCCAAAAAGTAGGCAGTAAAAGAGGATTTCAAGCAGCCACAACCACCAGCAGGCCTGCGACCTCCAGATATCAGGGGCTTGACCATGACCGTGTCGGTAAGCAGAACACACAAGTGCCTTCTGGAGCGAGAGAAGACAGCTTAACGCTGATAACTGGTCCTCTCACTCTTCTCTGCTCTCAGCAAGTGATCCTGAAAGGGATGGACAAAGTTGGTCAGATTCACTGGAGAAAACACGAGCCAGTGAAGACGTCCCGGCTCGCACTAGGCCTCCCTCCAAAGGCTGGCTGCCCCACCCCTGGCACCTGGGTAACGCTGCTCTGGGGCCATCCACACAAAACGATTTACGTACCCCCCACCCGCAACAAACACACACACACACACACACACACACACACACAAGCTGCATCGGGCTTTAGGAACCTAACTCAAACGCACCCCTAACAACAACCCCACAGGTGTGACTGGGTTGGACACTCCCAGCAAGGGAGGGAAGGCCCTCCCCTTGGGTCCTTGCCAGCGGCAGGGTGCCACCTGGGCCTCCGCCTCATCCTCTCCATCCGCGAAGAAGTCGGAGCGGCCCCCACCAACCACCACCACGCAACCAGATTCTGGCATTTCAAATCCCCGCTGCCAGGGCCCCATCTGTGTGCTGACCGAAAAGCCGCCCTCAAGCAGCCGGCCCGCGGAGCATCTGGAGTTCTCCCAGCCCCGCGCTCACGCCTCCCCAGGCAGCCCCCGCACCCGCGGGCCGCGCCTTACCGCCAGTGTCCACGAAGCGCGGGGGCGGGCGGTCCCGCAGCGTGGCACTCCAACCCGCGCTGGCCTCGTCCTCGTCGGACTCCTGCCCTTCGGGGGCGTCGGGAGGCAGCAGGGGGCCGGGGCCCTTGTGTTTGGCGACCGAGGAGGCGGCGGAGGAGGAGCGCGAGGCGGCGGACGTGGAGCGCGAGGCGGCGGACGTGCTGTAGAAGGCGTTCCCGCCGCTGTCCGGGCCGGACTCGCGGAACACTTCGTCCCAGATGTGCAGGCTCTCGTGGAGCGCGAGGGCCGCCTCGAACAGCGCCGGCGCCCTCCTCCGCGCGCTCCCGCCGACCTGGGCCCTGGCCCCGGCCGCCGTCCGCGCGCCCGCCCCCCAGAGCGCCTCCCAGCCGCACGCGCCGGGCACCGGGCCCGCGCCGCGGCCCGCCGCCCCCCACCAGCGCAGCCCGCAGCACAGCGCCTGCCGCCCCACGCCCGGCCGGCCCGCCATCTTGGCCGCCTCGGGCCCAGCGCCCTCGGAAGCGCCCTCGGAGCTCGGGCGCCGCAGGCTGCAGGCCGCGGAGGGACGCAGAACGCGAGGGCGGGAGGCAGGGGCTGCGGCCGGGCCCAGGTGCCGCCGCTACCGCCACCGCTGCGTCTCCTCCGCGCCCGCTGCGTCCCCGCGCGCCCTCCCGCCGCACCCCGCGCTCCCTGGCCGACCTTCCCGGGCGCGAGCCGCCAGAGACGGCCCCGCCTCCTCGCACATCCGGCCCGCCCGCCGGCCAATGGGGAGCAGGCCGGGGCGGGGCCCGCGCGGGGCACGCCCCACACCCCTCGGCCGAGCGGGGCAAGGAGAGCAGCTGCGGCGGCGGTGGCGGCAGGGGCGAGGGCGGCCGTGGCTTCCTCGCCTGCGGGACGTGTGGCCCGGGACGGCCACCCGCAGGCCCCGCGCGGCCCCGCAGGGGGAAGGGAGGAACCGAGTGGGTGTCGGGGGTTGGGGGGGACGCAGCCGGTCTTCCCGCCGCCCCAGCCGGCTCACGGAGCGTGAAGCCCGCGCTCTCGGTCCCCTTCCGCAGTTGGCACCGGCGGCGGCGGGGAGCTGTCCGACCCGGTGGTTCTGAACCAGGCGCTGCGGAAATTCCAGGTAGGCGCCGGGCCTGAGGGTCACGATTCCCGTGGCTGCTGTGGCTGCTGCTGCTTCGGTGCTCCACAGCCGGCTGTACCTTGAGCTCTTGCAAGCACAAGGGCTATCTGGCTTCCGGGAGCCTTGCTCTAATAAGGAGCCCTCCTCGCTGGTTCATTCCTGGGGTCAGGTGGTGACTCAGTCTCGCTTCAATACCCCTGTAATTTGAGGGGGTCAACATCCGATCTTAGTCATTCCTTCCGTCTTTGACCTTTGACATCTTTAAAATCAAAATATTCATTACCTTCCAAATATTAATTACTCTAACACCACCACTGCAACATCTTCACCCATACATTTGACACACTTGTCTGTTAAAGTACGGCACAATCACCCAGGCTTCAGTGTTCTGATAAACAATAGATCAGAAAGGTTTCATCCTCTGCCTTGGCCAGGAGTGAGTGGCACTCATTCCATTGATGACGATACACGTGATCAGGCGTTTCTTGCTCCTCTCTCCCTCCCACAATAATGCAATAAGTCACAATGATGGTAATTGGGCCATAAAGTCACTTGCACTCTGAAGTAAAATAAATCCACAGAGATGTGAAGGGCTTGCAAATCCTACTGGGTATTAACTAAATAAGGATTACACAAAAGGGAAAGGCATATTGCTATTTCATGCATAAAGGATGCAGATGCATAAAGGGTGAAGATGTTGGTACCACCAGCTAAAGTCGTTCTAACAGCAGGTGAGCAGCTTCTGCTCTCGGCCTCCCCTCGCAAGCCCCTGTTTCCTCCTCCCAAACCAGAGTCTCTGTACCAGCATGAATTCCTGATCATCACTGAAAGATGATATATAAAAAGGAAAGGATTCACATGACATTGCTTTGTATATGAATTGGCTGATATACGTGAAATTGTTTGCAAAGCATTTCAACTCCGTTGGAAGAATTGTGTCACAGAAAAGAACTGGTTTCCAGCACTTCTCTATACTGTGTTAACCAGGGAAAGATTCTGAAGAGAGTTCATACAGGTAATCAGACTTAAAAAGGTCATTGACACATAGATTAAAGACGAAAAGTAAGATTGCGTAGCTCAAGTTCAAATTCTGCAATTAGGAATTCTGTAATACTCCTGTAAAATTTAATGACATATATTTTAAAAAATAATTGAAAGGGATCAAAACACTGAAATACATAGGCAAGAACTCCTCTTCTCCAGGCAGCCAATGAAAAAGTCAGCAGCTAAAGTAAGTATTTTAAAAACAGTGGCTAGCTTTGCTACCCAGAGGAAGCAGGAAGTAGAGCAGTAACAGTTACAAGGATGGAATCAGTCTTCCATTGTGCCAAATCTGCATTTGTATGGTGCTAATCCCAAAGAAACCTTAGAGTCTTTGTGCTTCTGAGCTCTCAAGTGCTTGTAGCTCACAGAGCATGCAACACTGGGAGAGGATTATATGGTCACAAAAGAAACAGACTGGGAAATCAAATTGTTATCCAAACCCTGGCCCAACAAAAATGAGATGGCTATGTCCATTTAGAATCAAGGGTTTAGCAACCAAGTGCTACTTTGTTTAAACAAATGTTTCCGACCAAGAACAGTAAAAATACTTCAGCCTTTAAAAACAGGTGGCTGATTCTCCTTGTGAAAGGAGGGGAGGAAAGGGAAGAAAACAACTGGAAAACAAAAACCAAAAACTTTCCCATCTGCTTGGCAACCTCCTACTCGATGCTATGATTATGGTTCTACATCATTAAGTTTTACAAGTAATGTTTTCTGACAGGATAATTATAGAACCAGCATTATACTGAGATCTTTTAACTTTGAGTCATTTAAACACATCTTCCAAATAATACAACTTTGTAATATAATTAATTTTAAGATTAATTATAATTAATATTGAGCTTTTGGTTCATAGTCTGCACAAAAGGCTCCAGGGTAGTAAGAACAACCCATTTCTGTAGTAGATTCCTTAGGCTTTGTTAAGCCAGAGAGGTTCATGCTCTTGTGAAACTGGGGATAATAGCCATATTTCATTGAGTCTTGGCCTCCTTTCCTGGTATAGTTTAATAAGAAACAAAAAAATGCTACCATTCAAACTATGATACAATGTTTTCTTTTCATTAATATTTTAATTTAAATGTATTCAAAAAGCTCTTTGGTAAGTATTTAGACAGATTTTTATTACATATGGCCTTAATGCATACATAAAATAAAAGTTAAAATTTTGGGTTAACGTTTTTCCAAACCTCACATTAAGAATCTCACTACTTTTATTTACATTCTAACTGAGAGATTTCAGTGCCCAGATTTTTCTCACAATATGTTCCTCTGAGCCACCCAGAGCTTTTGTCATGCTGCACTTAAAAAATTATTATTAGACATATACCTGACATTCAATGTTAAATTAGTTTCAGGTGTACAACATAGTAATTTGACAATTCTATACATTACTCAGTGATCACCACAGTAAGTATATCATCACGTCACCATATAAACTTATTATAATATCATTGGCTGTATTCCCAATGCTGTACTTTTCATCTCCAGATGAGAACAGGAAATTATTTTATTTATTTTATAACAGGAAATTTGTACCTCTTAATCCCCTTCACCTATTTCACTCATCCCCCATCCACCTTCCCTCCCATAACCACCAGTTTGTTCTTTGTATTTAAGAGTCTATTTTTGTTTTGTTTTTTTTTGTCTGTTCACTTGTTTCTTTTTTTATATTCCATATAGACGTGAAATTACAGGGGCCCCTGGGTGGCTTAGTGGGTTAAAGCCTCTGCCTTTGGCTCAGGTCATGATACCATGTTCCTGGAATCGAGCCCCGAGTCGGGCTCTCTGCTCGGTGGGGACCCTGCTTCACCTGCCTCTCTGCCTGTCTCTCTGCCTACTTGTGATCTCTCTCTCTTTCAAATAAATAAATAAAATCTTAAAAAGAAAAAAAAAAGGAATTGAAATCATATGGTATTTGCCTTTCTCGGTCTGACTTATTTCTCTTAACCTAATACCTTCTAGATCCAGCCATATTGTCACAAATAGCAAGATCTCATTCTTTTTTATAGCTGGATAATATTCCATTATATATCTATATACACCATATCTTTACCCATTCATCTACTGATAAACACCTGAACTGCTTCCATATACTGGCTATTATAAATAGTGCTGCAGAAAACCTAGGAGGGCATATATCTTTTTGAATCAAGTGTTTTTATTTCCTTTGGGTAAATATCAAGTACTAGAATTACTAAAGCATATGGTAAATCTATTTTTAATTTTTTGAGGAACCTCCATACTGTTTTCCACAGTTGTTGCACCAATTTACATTCCCACTAAAAATGTACAGAGGTTCCTTTTTCTCCACATCCTGGCCAACACTTGTTCTTTCTTGTCTTTTTAATACTAGCCATTCTGACAAGTATAAGGTGATAGATCTCCCTGTGGTTTTGATTTTATTTTCCTGATGATGAGTGATATTGAGCATCTTTTCACATGTCTATTGGGTGTCTGTATGTATTTTTTGGAAAAATGTCTATTAAGTCCTCTGCCCATTTTTCAATTGGATTATATGTTGGGGTTTGGGTTTTTGGGGGGTTTGGTGTGTGTGTGTGTGTGTGTGTGTGTGTTCTTTACATATTTTGGTTATTAATTCTTTATTTTATTTATCATTCACCACTGTCTTCTCCCATTCTGTAGGTTCCCTTTTGGTTTTGTTGCAGGTTTCCCTTACTGTGCAAAAGCTTTTTATTTTGTTGTAGTCTTAATAATTTATTTTTGTTCTTGTTTCCCTTGCCTAAGCAGACATACCCACAAATAATGTTGCTAAAACCAATCTCCAAGTGATTACTGCTTATTGTCTTTTAGGAGTTTTATGGTTTCAGGGCTCTCATTTATTCATTTAATTTTTTTTTTAAGTAAGCTTTACACTGAATGTGGGACCTAAACTCACAGCCTCAAGAATAAGAGTCACATGCTGTAAAGGCTGAGCAAGACAGGCACACCTCACACTTCACATTTAGATCTTTGATCCATTTTGAGTTTCTTTACGTGTATGGTAAAAGAATGTGGTCTAGTTTCATTCTTTTGCAAATGGCTCTCCAGTTTTCCCAACACTGTTTTTGAGGAGACTTTCTTCTGTTACATATACTTGCCTCCTTTGTCAAAGATTAATTGACCATATAATTGTGGATTTATTTCTGGGCTCTCTATCCTGTTTCCGTTGATTTATGCGTATATTTTCTCCCAGTACCCTACTGTTTTGATTACTATAACGTTGTAGTATATCTTGAAATCCAAGAAACTGATACCTCCAGCTTTGTTTTCCTTTCTCAAGATTGTTTTGCATGCTACACTTCTTATAAAAGTATTCTGAGGTCATCCATTCTGCTTGGTTTGATGCTGGTAGGGTTTCTCTTTTTCTTTTTTCTTTTTTTTTTTCCTTATCTGAGATTTTCATATAATAACCAGTTTATTTTCTTTCTTTAAATGGTCCTCAAAAGGCCTGTGGCTTGGCATGCCAAGGGATGTAAATGATCAGTTGTGCCCTAGGAGCAGTAACCACATGGCACAGGGTCAAGCTGTGGTAACTTTATAGGGACTTCCACCTGCTCAGCCCCAACTATAAGACAATTCCTGACATTGGAGATGTGAAAGAAAATGGGAGGGGAGGAGCATCTTAAAATCCATAAAATATGGCATATTGTCTCCTGTTTGTACTTTTACAATTTCTGATTTTGCAAATGGCCAAGCTGCCGCAGGGAACAAAAATGAGGTCCTAAGGTGGCAGAGACTGACCTGGTCAGCCCTGTACTGCACAGGCTATGCGTTACTGGATCAGTATGAATGGAGAAAGCAGGGGTGAGTCAGGGAAGCTGCTGCTTCTCCCTACATTGCCTTCATCACCCACAGGAAGGGGGCCCAAAGCCAAGGAGGACCTCCTGGAACTGAGACAGGGGAGGGGAAAAGAAAGCTGAACGATGCCACAGCTGCTGAACCATGACCAAAATATGGGGGAGAAGGCTGGAGGCAAATGTGCATGGTACACCGTGACATTTGGAGTCCTAGGTGACATAGAAGCTTAAGGATCCAACCTTGCTCAAACTGATTTTACATGATGATTTTATCTACTAATCAACCCAGAGATGCAGAGAATGAAATAGGGCAATACTATAGAAAATGCTTGAGAGAAATCTCTCTTATGATTGAGATAACCTGATATTTCCATTGATTCATTCATTCATTCATTCATTCGTTCAACAATTATGTACTGAGTATTATGTATCAAATCCTCTTCTGAACACAGAATAAATAAGGAAAAAAACCCACAAATACCATTTTTATAGCACATGCATTCAAATAGAAGAGAGAGAACAGACAGTAAATAAATAAATATATAATATGTCAGCTGTTGATAAGAAGTCAAAAGTAGAGAGGGACAGAAACTATGTTGATTGTGATGGTGCTGGTGCTGGCTGTGTGTGCAGTTAGGGGAGATTACTCTGATAAGAAGACATTGGCAGATCCTTGAGTGGATTCAGAGAACAAGACGGGTACATTTAAGAAGAGGAAACAAGTGCAACGCCCCAAGAAAGGCACGCACTTGCTGTACTCTGTTAAACACTAAGGAGGCTGGTGAGCGGAGGCAGAGACAGCTGAGTGAAGAGGTAGGAGATGAATTGAGAAGGAAGTTGAGTGTTAAATTTTGTAAGACTGAATTTTGTATTGAGTGAATTGGGGAGCCATTGGAGATCTTAGAGCAGAGAAATAACAAGGTCTGACTTTTGTCTTAAACGGATTGCTTTAACTGCTGAGTGGAAAATAAACTAGAACAGAGCAAAGATGGAATCCAGAAGACCAGATAGGAGACTATTACAATAACTCATAGAAGACGGTGTTTTGGACCACAGTGGGAGTAACTGAAATGTGGAGAACTGGTCAGATTTAGAATATATTTTGAAGATAGAATCCACAGCTTCTACCAAAGAATTAAACATGGGCAGTGAAAGAAAGAGATGAATCAAGAATGACTCTACAGTTTCCTGTTTGAGCTATTGCAAGACCAGCAGAGCTCGAGAAGAATAAGAGCTTGGTTTTGAACATGTTGGGTTTAACTCATCTAGGTAGATCTGGAAAGCAGGCAGTGGAAGAAAGCTCAAAATCCAGGTCTGGACTGGAGGTGGAGATGTGGAGTCATCAGGAGATAGATGGTAGAAGAGGGACAGTCACCAAGGACTCAGTGTAGACAGAGGAGAAGTCTGAGGTTGGGTCCTGGAGCACATTCATACTCAGAGATCAGGGAAATGAGAAGAAACCCCAAGTGGAGGGGCTTGTCCTCACTCAGAAGGGATTGGAGTAAGGGTTCCACCCAGGTAAACTTAGTGGGATTCTGTGGGTCTTCTTTCCTTACCGATTTTTCTTTTCAAGATTTATTTGAGAGAGAGAGAGAGAGAGCAGGAGCACACACATGCAGGGGGAAGAGACAGAAGGAGAGGGAGAGAATCTCAATCAGATTCCCCGCTGAGCATGGAGCCTGACGTGGGGCTTGACTCCATAACCCTGAGCTCATGACCTGAGCCAAGATTCACACGCTTAACCACTTAGCCACCTAGACACCCACCCAGTTTGTTTTTCATTCTTTTTTTAAAATAATTTATTCATTTATTTATTTGACACAGAGAGAAAGAGAGAGAGAGAGAGATCACAAGTAGGCAGAGAGGCAGGCAGAGGGAGAGGGAGAAGCAGGTTTCCTGCTGAGCAGAGAGCCTGATGCGAGAGCCCGAGACCCTGAGACCAGGATCTGAGCTGAAGCCACCCAGGTGCCCTTAATTTACTTTTCTCAGTGAAGTCATCAGAATGGTCGGTCATCAGCTGTATCTGATGGAAGGTGTTCAATTCTCACTCTGAACAAAATGGCTGTACATTAGAATCACTGGGAGAATTTTAAAAGCACACTTATATCCAGACCCTAATTGGATATTAATCTAATTGGTTCTACACCAATTAGATCAGGTCCTTTGGAGGTGGGCACTCCTGTGTTTTAAAGTCTTCCAGGTGATTCAAAAGTGTGGCCAGTGTTGAGAAGCCCTGGCTTAAGGTTGGAGGAAAGAAGATGTGAAATAGTCAAAATATTTCACGAGAAGAATGGAGATTCTGTCGGTCAGAGAAACATACTTGGATTTGTGGCTGAGAATTTAATGTGAAAGGGGCGCCTGGTAGGCTCAGTGGGTTAAGCCGCTGCCTTCGGCTCAGGTCATGATCTCAGGGTCCTGGGATCGAGTCCCACATTGGGCTCTCTGCTCAGCAGGGGGCCTGCTTCCCTTCCTCTTTTTGTGATCTCTTCCCTTCCTCTCTCCTACTGTGATCTCTCTCTGTCAAATAAATAAATAAAATTAAAAAAAAATTTAATGTAAAAGCTTCCAGCATTGTTGCTTTTCTCACCAACCACCTTCAGCTGCCAGGGGCAGACATAGGGTGGACAGAAGTTTGGGTTTTTACCAGGGTGGGGTTTTATCAGGTATGTATGATGTATGATGGAGGTGAGAGTATGGGACAGGGATTATAGTTATGGGAGTGGACTCTGTGCCAGCTGCGGAGGCCTGTGAGAATTTGGGGTAAGGATCAAGAACCACAGAAAATGAAATAGGGGGACGCATGGATGGCTCAGTTGGTTAAGCAGCTGCCTTCCGCTCAGGCCATGATCCCAGCGTCCTGGGATCAAGTCCCACATCAGGCTCCTTGCTCGGCAGGGAGCCTGCTTCTCCCTCAGTCTCTGCCTGCCACTCTGTCTGCCTGGGCTCGCTCTTGCTCCCTCTCTCTCTCTGACAAAGAAATAAAATCTTAAAAAAAAAAAGATTCTCTTCAAAAAAAGAAAATGAAATAGGTAAATGGATTCTTCTGAGTGACTTAGATAATTAATACTTCTTGAAATAATTTAGTGCAGCCAGACCCCTGCAAAGCAGCACAAACAACTCTGATGAGTGTTTCAATCTACCACTTCTTCCCAGGGCTTCAATCAATTGCTTTCAACAAGTGAACATTGAGATATTTAGAGCAAAGGAAAAAAAATAAATATTGGAAGTTCGCATTTTTTTTAAGATTTTATTTATTTATTTGACAGAGACACAATGAGATAGGGAATACAAGCATTGGGAGAGGGAGAAGCAGGTTTTTCCTCTGAGAAGGGAGCCCGATGCGGGGCTGGATTCTCAGGCCCCTGGGATCATGACCTGAGCCAAAGAGCAGATGCTTAACAATTGAGCTACCCAGGCTCCCCTGGAAGTTAGCTTTTTACATTCTTGGAAAATGGGATTTTGTACATTTATGTCCTTTTTCTGTCCCCTTGTGGATATTTTCCCTCTTGAAGCACACCCAACCCCTGCTCCACAGTTGTCCAGTAAAAGAAAGGGATCTGAGTGCCATCCCCAAAGTTCACTTGCGTTTAAAGGAGAAACAATCCTGGGAAGCTGTTTTACACAAAAGAGTAGATTGCTCAGTTGTAGAAACTCAGCTATTATAAGAAAACGGGAGAGATATTCGTTACTAGAAGGGGGACTTGCTCAGCGTTTCTAAATTCACATTGTTAGATTGTTGAACTGTTGTAGGCTGAGTGTTAAAATCACATCTTTCCCTCCGTTTTCTTACAGAGACAATGATGGTTCTTCCAAGATTGTCTGTGAAAGGCTAGGCACCTGCAAAACCACACATTTGACCTGAGCCATCACCCAAGTAGAATGTAATCCGCTCTCAGATCATAGGAGAAAAAAGAGAGAGAGAGAATCCCAAGAAGAAACACTCACGTCAGGATTTTCATCAAATTTAGTGCACGTCTCACCATTTATCTTCATTTGCGGTAATTTTTTAAATAAACACTAATGTCGAATTGCCCTGCGTTACAACGAGCAACTCAATTATCAGAAAATCACGAGACTCCAACGTTTGTTCTAATTACTAAAGCAGAAGAGTGGACAGAGTTTAGAAAATTTTCAACAAGGCTTAAACAAGAGAGATTTTCCACTTTTTTCTAATCAGGTCAACATAGATACCACTTTCCCTACAACCTTGTAGGCAGTTGGTATTTTTCAGAGATATCATTTGGTTCTTTATAGAAGGCTTAAAGTTGGAGGTCCATAAAAACGATAATCAACTTTTGTGTGTGCCTTCTATAGGCCAGGAACTGTGCTAAATGAACAGTATCTAATTTAATCCTCCTAACAAGCCCTTTGAAGTCAATACTACTGACTATTCTCACTCCAAGGGGGGGGGGGCAAAGCAGATGCTTCGAGAGTTGAACTCAGTTTTCCTAGTTCATACAGCTCGTATATGATGGAATCAGGACTTGAGCTCAGTCTAATGCCATGTTGGACCCTCAGTGGCAGCTACTGTAGTTTTTTTGACCGTCACCTGCTTCCCTCCCCCACCCCCGCCCCCATCTCATTCCCATTTAGGGATAATCAGCCATACCTAAATGACAGTGGCCAGGCAGGAAGGGTGGCTACTGGGTTTAATTATTTATATCCAGGGGGAAGAGCCGCCTCGCCCCATACGTTCTGCTTTAGCTCTTGCCCTGCCAGGGGAGTAGCCATCCTTCAAACCATCAGTGTTAATGGCTGGTGAGGGATGAATTAGGCAGCAGGGGTCACACACAGTTTACTAGTCATGCATATTTCTTTCAGAATACCTAAGTACCATTCCCTTGAAGATGAGAAGAAATGATGGTAGGGATGTTAAAAGGGACTCCCAGAAATATTTCTGGACCAGTCATGATCACTAGCCCTTATGATACTCTTGGAGTCATTTTACTGGTTCTTGAAATGAGTGCACTTGCCCTAGGATGGCTTGGCCCCTCCCAGTAATCAGAAGCTCCCAGGATGGGTCAAAGATTACTTTATTTGCTATAATTCTGCAAGTTGAATGTATCTCTCAGCCATTTCCTGTGAATGCTATTATGGGGCAGGCACAGGGGGATGACTATGGGACAGAAACATATCAGGTGAGAGGGATCCTATGCTTTTGTATGAAGGAGAAGCCCATTCTCCTTGGTGATGGGAGTTTTCCTTCTGCTCTGACTCCTGCCCAGCCGGGATCAGTGGGGAGCCTCCTCCTTTGGGCGACAGGTCTCTTTCTTTCTAAATCTTCTTTTTTTGGGACAAAAAGCAAGACTACCCTTCTTTTCATCTTTCAGCTTTTTCATCCTAGCCAACGACACTCAAACACCCTCGCCCCCAATTTTGGCTGCTAGACTATGCCAAGAGGCCACATACTGGATATATTACCTCAGGCCCAGTGTTTGGACTTCACTGAACCTTAATTGTAACATCTGAGAAGGGTTGGGGAGGCGGATGTTGTGAGGATTCATTAATCCAATGTTAAATTTTTATCACGGAGTCAAGAAAGATCTCTTGTTAGGAATGTGTTCAATCTTACCAGGATAGAGGGCAAAATAGCATTTTACATATATTTTTTTAATAAAGTATTTCTTTTTAAAAAATTATTTATTTGACAGAGAGACAGAGCAGGAATACAAGCAGGGGAGTGGGAGAGGGAGAAGAAGTCTTCCTGTTGAGCAGGGAGCCCAATGTGGGCCTCCATCCCAAGACCCTAAGATTATGATCTGAGTGGAAAAACGACGCTTTAAGGACTGAGCCACCCAGGTTCCCTGCAAAACAGCATTTTTTTAAAAGATTTTATTTATTAATTTGACCGACAGAGATCACAAGTAGGCAGAGAAGCAGGCAGAGAGAGAGGGAGAAGCAGGCTCCCCGCTGAGCAGAGAGCCCAATGAGGGGCTCCATCCCAGGACCCTGGGATCATGACCTGAGCTGAAGGCAGAGGCTTTAACCCACCGAGCCACCAGGCACTCCGGAAAACAGCCTTTTAAACAATATTTTTATTTTTATTTTATACATATATATGTAAACAGAGAATTGAATGTATACATATAAATATAACTTGTAAACACATTTGATATATATTTATGTTTATCCTAGGATGCAACACTGCCCTCCTGAGCAGCGCAAGAGGGTGGGTTTTTACAAAGAATCACCAAACAGCTTGACCCAACTGAACGGCCTGCCTTGGGCTGCTGCTTAAGAGAAAGCCTTGAGTTGGTTAAGGTTTGACAAATACTGAGAAAAACCAGTCAATTAATATGTTAAAAACACTACCCAACCACAGTATGAACCATTTAGACATATGGCTTTAATTTTGACTTTAGTCTCCAAAGCCTAGGGGTCCCTGGGGAAAGGGGGCAGAGGGAGAGAAAGGACCAGCTTCTCTGTGGGCCAGGTTTCTGGGGTTGCTCCCAGCCCTGCCCCCAGAGGGAATGCCCCCACCCAGGGCTTTGCTCCCAGAAGGGCCCCTCCCCCAGAAAGCCCCTTCCCAAATGGCCCTGAGCTTTGGCCACACCCTCAGAGGTCCCATTATCCACCCCCAACCCCCTCACACCCCCCTACCCTGCCAAGCACCGCCCTCAGAAGGGTTCTAAGGTGAAGTCAGTGTGCTTCTCTCTCAATGTCTAGGAATTACTCAGTTTTATTTTTGACTTTGTGTTTTTTGAGCGAAGTGGGTGGTGTAAGGACCTACTTTATATTTTTATATTTTAGCCAGAGGCTTCCATTGAGGTTACACAATAACCTTGTTGTTTAACCCTTAAGCTGTCCCTGCTCCCCTTCTCCCAGGGGACTTACTTAAAAACAAGTCCCGGAAATCAACCTCAGGTAACAAAGCCCAAATACAAGGGTGGGTCAGGCCAGGTAAGACATCTGATCAGTGGAGGGCTGCATACTGTCTCCCTAGCTACCAAGGAGTATGGGTCCCGCCCTTTGTGAGTCTTTTGGGCGAAAATCCTAACCAAGGTGATAGGCTAGGTCAAATATCTACTAAAAGGTAAGTTGTAATTCAATTGGTCACCTAGCATCACTGTGCAGCTTTCTCTGTGTGTTACAATTTCATTGGCCACCTGTGCATGACCAGGCCCAACCGCATGGCCTATGTCCTTAAAAGCTAGTCTGTAAAGGAGAGAGGGGTTGACTTCTCTGTAAGAAAAGCGGCCCTGGCTGGTCAGTTTGATTCTTGATGCTTGGTGCAAAATAAAGCTTTGTTTGACCTTCGCTTTGTATCAGTCTCGCTCTTTTAATCATGGACCCATTATTGGGGCATAACAGGTGGGATAGTGGAGCACGTACATAGTGGAGGGGACAGCCCACTGTGGGTATCCACCATTCCTTGCCTGTACTGCTCATTTGCATGTACTGCTCGCCCTGCACGGTGAGCACAGCATGGAAATGGACACCTCGTGAGTGGTGGTCAACGAGACTCACTGACCACGTGATGTCTATGACCAAGTCAACCGGAGCTCGCCTTCCCTACAGACCAGAGCTTGCTCTGAGCACCGGCAGGAGGCGGTGGCCTCTTGTGAGCAGCCCAGAACCCTGTCTTGTCCTTTCTCACTCATGTCACCTCCCTGTGTTAGCCAAGCCTTGGAAGTGGTGACTTAGGAGGGAAGGGAAAGAAAGGCAGCCCCTGGCTCCTGATCCTGTCAAGTTCCGTAATCATCAGGAAGCCGAGGGCAGCAGGGTTGGTGGAACAGGTGTGAGTCCCCAGGTGAGGTAAAGATGGCAGAGCTGGTCTTGTGCAGGATTTCTACGGTTCTGATAAGAAGAGGGCACGTGGGTTTGCCCCAGCTGTGGAATTCCCTGCGTGAATTATTTAACACTGACATTGCACCCTGCGAAGATGAATGGCATAAATCATGCCCATAATCACATTATAAAATTTTTATTTGCTTGGAATGACATTAAATGCAAATAGAAAACAGCAGCCATGCCCCTTCAGAAGACAGATGGTGGAGGAAATGAGCTTTCTATTTTAGTACCTTTAACAAACACTTCCTCCCTGTTTTTGCCCAAAGGGCCCTATATCTTCATTTTGCATGGGGCTTGTAAATTATGTAGCCAGCCCTGGGGACAGCTGTGCAGTGTCTCAATGACCCAGTGCAGGGAATGGCAGGAGCCTCCCTCCTTGATACAGTAGTATTACACAAGCCCCTGAAGCTGAAACAGAACTTCAGGATAAAGTCTGGTGGGGAGGTCCTCAAATTTCTGAGTCATGGGCTGTCGTAAACAAAATAACAGCCGGGTGGCTTAGGCAACATACAATTTATTTTCTCATGGTTCTGGGCGCTGGAAGTCCAAGATCAAGGTGGCAGTAGGGTTCGAATCTTCAAACGTCTCTCCTTGGCTTGCAGATAGCTGTGTTCTCCACTCTGTCTTCAAACGATTGTCCTTCAGTCTGTACTGTCTGTGTCCTAATCTCTTCTTCCTGTAAGCACACCAGTCCTGTTGGCTTGGTGCCCACCCCCAGTGAGCTCGTTTTCCCTTTATCACCTCTTTAAAAATCCTGTCTCTGAATACTGCCACATTCTGAGATGCTGGTTGTTAGGACGTCAACGTAGGAATCTGGGGGCATCCAACTAAGCCCATAACAATAGTCAAAACTGGATCCGAAACTGAAATATAGACACATTTTAAAATGCTAAAAGTGTATATATATAATTTTTGTGGTAGGCCTGAGATGGTTGGTAGGCTGAGATGTATTTGTAACCTTTGAGGGAAACATCCTTTGGAATGATCAAAGAGAGCTTCTATGTAATTCCATACATCCACAATTAAACCCCAGAGCTTTTTAATTTGGAATTTGGCTGTTTTGTGCTTGGTGGTAACCAAAACCAGCCTAGGGCTTTTCTTTTGTTTTGGCAGAAAAGTAGGAGGCAGAGGACTTGAGCATTTAGACATCTTGCTGCTCTTTGGTTTAATCATACTCTACTGAGTTGCCCGAAACTAATTAAGCTCTTGGCTCTGTAGAGGAGAGATGATGTTCCTTACATGTCATTGGCCACAATGTTCCTTTTTTAAATTGTTGTTAACATTTGTGTTATTTTTCAGTATAAGAGACAAGCTTTACCTTAGTTTGGGCTGATGTAACAAGAGCACCATAAACTAGGTGCTTTAAAGACATACTTATTTCTCTCAGTTCTGGAAGCTGGGAAGTCTACGATCAAGACCCTGGAAGATTCCGTGTCTGTTCAAGTGCCCACTTCCTGGGTCACAGATGACCATCTTCTCCCTATAACCTCCAAGGTGGAGGAGGCGAGGGATCTCTGTGGGGTCTCTCTTATGGAGACACTAATCTCGCCCATGAGGACTCCACCCTCATGACCTAAACATCTCCCAAGGACCCCATCTCCTAGTTATGTCCCTTTGGACATTGAGTTTTCAACTTATGAATCCTGGAGGGATACACTGTCTACAGTGAGCTTCGTCAAACATCTTTTATGTTCAAGGCACTGTTTTTTGGCAAAATTAATCATTTCCTACACATCCTTTGAAGCAAGAGTATTTCTGCACTTTGCCTTCCTTTAGAACCTTTCTCTAGAGAGGATCCTAAAAAGTTCAGAAAAGATGCAGAAGAAACCTGCTGGTTAGCTCGTTTTTCACAGTAGAGCAGAATTCATTTTGAAGTAGGTTAATCTTAGAAATCCAGGCGAAGACACTTCGCTTGAAAATCATCTCAAATGATCAGTTAGTTTTGTTAGTAGGAGTAATAGTAACTATAAGATCAATAGAACAACTTTTTGTTCTACTGTGGGCCTACTGTGTGCTGGCTACCTCGGAGCACCTGAGTCGAACCATCTCGTGATCCTTTCAACAGCCCACTGAGGGTCACACTGTCTTCTCCTCCACGTTATGGATGAGCCTTAAGTCTGGGCCAGAAATGACACAACTTTCCCAAAGCCATATTGCTACTGAGGGGCCAGCTGGGATCTACGCCCACTCTGGTGCCAGAGCCTGTGATTGCAAACGTGGGCTGCACTAGCTGTTCAGAACAAAGGACTGTTCATGGAGGTGACACAGCTAACCCGTGAGACCCACCACCCTTTTCCCTAAGGTCATCCCGGTACAGCCTGCAGTGATGGCCCGAGTTAAGCATTTGAACTTGGTGCTGCAGAGGGCGTGTTTTAGGGACAAGATTGGTGTTAAGGGGGTCTAATGAAGCCCAGAGGGAATGGAAGGAAACAGGACTTGGGGAAATATCTGGGTCCCTGGAGCAGTGATCTCCTTTTATTACTGTGCACCTCACTTTCACAAAAATAAATAAATACATACATACATACATACATACATACATACATACATACATACAAAAAATATTTGCGGACATAGCACAAATTTAAGCAAATTTTAAATTATAAACTCTACTACTCTACCAAATTATTATAAAAGGCATGCAAAAGCTAAACAGTTAAATGGATGACATGAAATATGAATAAAACTTATAATATTTTCTTCCAGCCCCTTACTGGACTATTTGTCAAACTCCCTTTGGAGAAGACTTTTTAAAGATTTGTTTATTTATTTATTGAGAGAGAGAGAGACAACACGTGTGTGCACATGTGAGTAGGGGGGGTGGGGCAAAGGGAAAAGGAGAGAAGCAGACTCCCCATTGAGCACAGAGGCCTCACTAAGGGCTCAATCCCATGACCCTGAGATCATGACTTGAGCCAAAATTTTGAGTCAGACATTTAATCAACTGAGACACCCAGGTGCCCTGGAGAAGACTTTTTAAGAAAGAGATAGGACACTGGATTTATAGCAATAATTCCTAGAATTAATCTTTAAAAGTGGGAAGATAGAAATGTTTTTTTTAATTTTTTTTAAAGATTTTCTTTATTTATTCATAAGAGATGGGAGGCAGAGACAGAAGCAGGCTTCCCACAGAGCAGGAAGTACAGAGTGGGACTTGATCCCAGGACCTGGGATCATGACCCTAGCTGGAGATAGACGCTGAACATACTGATAAACCAAACTTTAGGGAAAAATACTGAACTTTACTGGGAAGATGAAGCAGAACATCAGCATATGGCAGCAACATGAGTTTTAGATAGTTGTTGGTCGCCCAGAAGGCTTAAGGTGGAGAGAAAAACAAAAGGCTGTAGTGACCCAAAATTGTCCGAGTTGTGACCCAGGAACTTCCGGGTGACATGAAGATTTGTTTATTTATTACACGGACAGCGCCATGTGGGGACAGAGCGAGGGGGAATGAGAATTCCATACAAACGTGTGAGTGGCTCTTCTCCCATCTCCAGGGGGGAAGGAAGAGATTGGGTTTACTCCAGTAAGCATGGTGATGAGTTGGTGAGGTAGGTTGACTAGATGTCTGGACACCTGAAAAAGCCAGCGAAGGGGGCTTCCTGGCCATCTTGTCAGTGTCTTATTGAAAGCTTGTCATGTGCAAGACTTTCTTTTAACAGGTTGCCAGGTGAATTGATGTACAAATCAGACTACCGGCCGCCATGTGTCATTGCTCAGGTGGTCCATGACACAGTGCCCTGCCACTAAGGGGATGCACTTAGCATTACAGACATCGTTCTGTCTTTGTTATTTTGAAATTTAGAAAATATCTTATTAATTTGTTCACCCCAAAGAGGCAATTTATTGCTTACTATGACAGTCTTTTGGTAGAGGACACAAAACTGCTTTCTTTGTTATGAAAATCAATGTGTTACACCAATTTTCTGAAAGATAGAAATGAATTGCCTCCTTCCAGCTGGGTCAGGACATAAGTGTACCCTATGTATTGGTTTTTCAATAGATTCCATTTACAGATTGTACATGTCTCTCAATACAGAAGACATTTGCTCACATTTATGTGTAGAACATTCCCGAACCTGGTCCAGGTTGCGGATGAAACCGTCACTCTGACTGGCAAGGCATAACGAAGAAGAGTTTTCCTGTAAACAATATGTGGTCATGGAAGGAATCAGCACTGCAATTCGTGGCTGATTCCAAAGGCTCTAAGAGGTGGTAGATGCACAGGCAAAGTGGTGACTTTTGCAGAGGAAGCAGGCTGAGGAGAGATAGCAAAACAGAAGTTTGAGAGGGCCCTAAAATCTCCTCCTGTGGGATTATTGGCCATTGAGCTTGAGAAAGGCTATGGTGAAAACTGAAAGAGCATCAGATCAAACCCTTGGCCACTGGAGGTTGAAACTGACATGAGCAGCACTATCTCTATTCTTGACCCAAGGCCACAGGATGACAAGCTTTGCTTTTTCAATGTGGTCTCAGGTCTCTATACTGCCCTATAAAGAAAATAATACAAATAAATGCTGAGAGTGTAAAGTGTAAGCAGAGCTCCCCTTGGCCATTTCCTAAGTTTTGTCCACTCCGAAGTGAGTATCACTTTGGTGAGTGCATTGCAGGAAATGGCCTTAATGATCAATGGCAGACCTCCACTCCAGAGTGACATAAAAAGCAATCTGCACCTCCTTCCTGATTTGTCTGTAATGAAACTTGCTTTCCTCAGGTCCCAGCATTCGAGGCAGATAAATATGTTCCCTTTCGTTGGCTCTTACTCATACTTCAGCAAGATTTCCCATGTGCTTTCCTTGGCTGGCTGGGAAACTGGACGACAATTTATGGGATCTTAGGGGACAGGCGCGTAGAATTCCAGTGGGATCCCGGAACAGAACCTAATTGGAGATTAGAGACCATTGCGGTGCAAAGCTTTTCTTTGAGATCGAAAGAGGTGCATGTTATGCAAATATTAGCAAGTGTAAGTTCACACTGTCTATTGAAAATTTATAGACTCATTATGGTCACGAAGGCTGGAAGATAAGTAGATTTTGGGAAAGATTCAGGTAAATTCAGGGAGGTGGCAAATTACCCCAGGGAAGGTAGAATGGCTAAAGAGTATGGCCCAAACTTTTTAAAAAAATTTTATTCACTTATTTGACACACAGAGAGCCAGAAAGCACAAGTGGGGGGAATGGCAGAGGGAGAAGGGGAAGCAGGCTCCCCGCTGAGCAGGGAGGCAAATGTGTGGGACTCGATCCCAGGACCCTGGGATTATGACCTGAGCTGAAGGCAGACACTTAACCGACTGAGCCACCCAGGCCCCCCCTGGTTCCAACTTCCAAAGATGGTGTATGAGATACCTTTGGTGGGAAGGAATGAAGATCAGCAACTGTCCTTGATTCTGCTTCTCAGGAAGGCATTGTGATGTGGTGCCCAGGACTTTGCAGACAGACATATGCTTGGTGCCCTCCGGCTCTGAGGCAAAAGCAACACCTTCCAGAGGGCAGCTGCAGGCACCCGGTGGCGTCACACAGGGTCAGACCCGGGAGGCACTCAGCCACATACCCATTCCATTATCCTGCTGGGTTTGGAAGAGCGCTATCAAAGTCCCTGCTGCTGAAGGACCATCCAGAGTGACATGTTCCATGGGGCATGCCGGCATTCCTTTACCCCTTCAGGTTATTGGCAGCAAGGCTGGAAATTTTTTTAATTGCCTGGGAAAATGATAGCAAACAGCTCCAAAAAGGAGTTTCAGAACGCAGACTTCATACTATGTTTTGAGTACATTTCATTCATTTGGCAGGTACTGACAGGGTGCTTAAGTGCCAGGTGCTGCTGCATTAGAAACGAACTTGAGAAGTTAACAGGAGGGGGCTCCAGCCCTCAACCAGCACAAAGTTGAACAATGGATGCATGTGACAGACAGAGCACTGTGACGGGGAGTACTAGGTGCTGTCATAAGAAGGGTATGCCTGGAGTTAAAGGAACACTCGGGGGGAGCCAGCACCAACACTCGGGGAGAGCTGTGGGAAATATGATGGATGCAGATGGCTCCAGGGGAAACCAGAGAACTGCTCAGATCCCTGCTTCTTAACAGCTCCAAGTGCCCGCCGCTTCAGAGTGGGGGCTGGGCGAGCAGGGAGCTGGGGTGGGTGCAGCGATGCCTAAGTTCCGACCTCAAGCCCCTGCGCTGTTTCACCTGTCCCTTTAGGAGTACAATGACATAGGATGTCACCAACGGAGGATCTACCCCTGCATCCTGGTACTGGGAAAGCACGCGAGGGCTGCGGAGCTGAAAGCAAGAGTTGGTAGTTCCAGTAATGTGTGCAGGGTTTTAAAAAACTATATACCGGAAAATATCCGGTCTTATTTGCATGTGTTTGTATCATGCACAATTTTTAACTGCAATCCTCCTTTTATCTTCTTCCCTGTTGTTAAGACTCTCCTCTCCTCACCGCTGCCTTTGTCCCTATAATACCTGTTGACAGCCTGGTGCTCATCCATGAGCTCATTCGCCTCTATCCACGCACGCATGGGGCTCTGTCACTGTTTAACAAATATGGGCTCATTTTATCTACCTCTTGATCTAGTGCTTCCCAGTTAATAATCCCTCCTGCATAACGTCCTTCTGTTTTTATCTTCATTTTTATAAAGAATGGCTGCTCACCTTTTATCAGCTGCCTTTATTTTTTTTATCAAATGCATTTATTGCTATGGTCTTAAGAGTTTTTTTCACAGTTAATTTAGTGATGAGGTAAATCTTATTGATTTTCTGGTCTTGAGCTCCCTTTATTTTCCTGGAATGAATCCAAGTTGGTCTCAGGATATAGTCCTTTGATAGATGCCTGACTTCTGTTATTTGCTAACATTAGTTCAGTTTCTGTTAACTAATCTGTCCTAAGCCAGATTTGTTAATAGCTTCCCCGTTCCTCCCTCTCAGGTTTGGGTATTAAAATTGTGCTCAGCTTCATCAAGTGAATTGACTTATTATTGTTTAATTGCCTGTTGCCATTTAACAGTAGAATGACAGTTATCCAGCTGCAAACCTGTCTGATCTTGGAACTCATCTTCTTAATTTTCCATTCTTGTATCATTTGGATGATTTTGTTTTCCTAGGAAATCATCGTTTCTTCTAGGTTATCAAATTGATTAGTATAAAGTGCCTTGCAGTTTAGTGATTCTTTTATATTATGCATTTGCTTTTATATATCTCTTCCCAATCCTTATCTGTTTTGCAACTCTCTCCCTCTCTCTGTCCCCTCCTCCCTGAAACCCCCCTTTCCCCATTCCCCTTCCCTCTCCCCACCTCCTCCCACACCCCATCTTCCCCCTCTCTTATCCTTAATAGGGCATGTGAAGTTTTTTTTATTATTATTATTTCATTAGTCTTTCATAGAAACAACTTTGAGTTTATTTGCCCCTGATATTTTTTATTAGTTTAAAAATTTATCTTTATTATAACTACTTCCTTTCTTTGGATTGAGCTGCCCTTTTCTGATGGGTTTAAATGAGTACTTTCTTTTATTTAAAAAAATGTTTGAAATTGAAGACATTTGACACTAAAGTCTCCTTAGAGTATAACTTCTGGTGTCTTCTGTAAGTTTTGGTATGAAATAGTCTCCTTTCCATTGCTTTCAAGATTTTCTTCAGTCGTCTTATGATTTCTTCTTTGACTGAAGACTGTATTTCTTAACTTGTATGTAGTTTCAATTTTTTGTTACCAGGTTATCTAATTCTGATTCTACTGGATTGTGATCAAAGAACTGTTCTTTAAATCTTTAATTTGGAAGGCTTGTAAAGGTTTCCTTTGTTGCCTAGTATGCAATTAATCTTTACAAACATGGCTTTCCTTAGGTGTAAGAAAGAAATGTTTTCCGAGGGAAACAAGGTAGTCTAATTTCTTTTTTTTTTTTTTAAGATTTTATTTATTTATTTGACAGACAGAGATCACAAGTAGGCAGAGAGGCAGGCAGAGAGTGAGAGAGAGGAGGAAGCAGGCTCCCCGCGGAGCAGAGAGACCGATGTGGGGCTCGATCCTAGGACCCTGGGATCATGACCTGAGCCGAACGAAGGCAAGGCTTTAACCCACTGAGCCACCCAGGCGCCCCAGGATGTCTATTTTCTGTGTGTCCTTGTTTTTCCCTCCTTCTAGTAGATACTCCCATTTGAAAAGCTAAAATTTTACCTTGTTATTGCATTTTTAGAGTCTTCAGGTATTATGTTGTTAGATGTATACCTGCTTATACCTTTTACATCTTCTTTCCAAACTCTGCCTTTAAAAATGTCCCTCTTCATCTTAGTACCTATAACTTTAGACCCAACTTGTCTGCGATGAAGTTTGCCATTCCGGCTTTCTCTTTTGCATGGTATCTCCTCACCTGATACATTCTCAATCCCTTTTGCATTTTAAGTATGTTTCTTGAACAGCGTGGATCTGTAACCTCCTGATAGGCGCTTTAATAGAAAAAGTCAGTCTGTACACATTTAAATTAATGATAAACAGTCATAATTTTATTCCTCCCATCTTATTTTGTTTTTATTTTCCCCATTTTTGATGTTTTTAATCAAGTTCATTCTTTTTGTACTTGATAAATAGAGAAGTTCTTTGCATTTTTCGATGACAGCTTAATTGAGATATAATTCACAGGCCATACCACTCACCATCTAATGTGAACAATTTAATGGCTTTCACTATATTTAACTATACTATACTGAACTACCTACACTTTTTCATTATCCTCAAAAGAAAACTTTAGCCATCACCACCAGTCTTAGGCAACCGCTAATCTACTTTCGGTCTCTGTAGATTTAGCTATTCTGGAAATTCCATATAAATCAAATTATGCAATACGTGGTCTTCTGTGACTGACTTCTCTCAATCAGCAGAATGTTTTCAAGGCTCCTCTGTGTCGTGGCACATATCAAAATTCTATTCCTTTTCAAGGCTGAATAATATTCCACAGGCTGGATGGATCACATTTTATTTATCTCTTCATTAGTTGATGAACATCAGGGTTGTTCTCACCTTGTCGCTATTACGAATAAACCCTAAACCTTCATGCACAAGTTTTTGTGTGGGCATAGTTTTTTCTTGGCTCTATACACAGGAGTGATATTGGTGTGTCATATGGCAACTCTGTGTTCTGCATTTTGAGGAGCTACTAAACCATTTCTAATGTGGCTGCGCCATTTTCCAAGCCCACCAGCAATTTACAGGTTCCAGCTCTTCACATCCTTCCAACACCTGCTTTTGGGGTTTTTGATAGTAGCCATCCACGTGGGTGGGAGGTGGTATCTCACCATGGTTTTGATTTGCATTTCCCGAGTGATTAGTGATGTTGAGCATATTTTCACGTGCTTATTGTCCCATATATTTTATATATACCTTATATGTATCTTTAAATATATATTATATATTTCATATTTTATTGATATTTAAATACATATTTAAGAATGTAAATATATTTACATAAATATGTTTATATAAATATATGATCATATAAAATATATTTATATATACATTTATATATTAATGTATACATTTGAATATTAGAGAAATGTATATTCAAGTTCTTTGCTCATTTTTTAAGAGATTTTATTTATTTATTTGAGAGAGATTTATTGAGAGAGATCACAAGCAGGCAGAGAGGCAGGCAGAGAGAGAGGAAGAAGCAGGCTCCCTGCTGAGCAGAAAGCACGGGGCTCGATCCCAGGACTCTGAGTTCAAGACCTGAGCGGAAGGCAGCAGCTTAACCCGCTGAGCCACCCAGGCGCCCCTCTTTGCTCATTTCTTAACTTGGTTGTCTTTTTATTTGAGTTGTAAGAATTCTTCACACAGTCTGAATGCATGTTCCTTATATATGACCTGCAAATATTTTCTCCCATTTAGTGGCTTGTCTTTTGACTTTGTCAATGGGGTCCTTGGAAGCACAAAACTGGGATATTTTGGTTGAGTCCCATTTATTTGTTTATTATTTTTTTTAAGTTGCTTGTACTTTGGTGTTTGGCTGAGGAGCCGTTGTTAGATTCAAGACCACTAACATTTACCTTTGTGTTTTCTTCTGAAAACTTTATCATTTTACTTTATTTTTATTTTTTAAAAGATTTTATTTATTTGAGAAAGAGACAATGAGAGAGAGAATGAGCGAGGAGAAGGTCAGAGGGAGAAGCAGACTCCCTGTGGAGCTTGGAGCCTGATGCAGGACTCAATCCGGGAACTCCGGGATCATAACCTGAGCAGAAGGCAGCCGTCCAACCAACTGAGCTACCCAGGCATCCCGAACTTTATCATTTTAATGCTTAAACTTATGTCTTTGATGCATTTGGGGTTATTTTCTCTGTATGGTGTGAGGCAGGACTCCTGTTTCATTATTTGCATGTGGCTGCTTGGGAGTAAAATACTGTTCTTACCCCCATTGAATTGTTTGGCACCCTTGTCAAACATTAGTTGACTGTAATTTATTTTCCTTTTTTTTTTTCCCCATTGTGGCATTTCATGTGCCATGTATATTATATTTCTAGGAAAAAGGAATCCCAGGATTTTCCCTCCTGCCTGGATTCTTCCTTCTTCATGGTGCATGATGCCAGAAGAATTTTTCCATGCAGTGAAACCAAACTGAGGGGATGGAAATATTCGGCCACTTTTCTAGATCTTTCAGTTATACAAGTCTAGGGCTGGTCATGCCACACTTGTTTAACTTGCCCGTGAGGTTCACAGCAGTTTTCTCAGCTCTGTGGTCATCAATAATTTCAAATTTGCCAATGTACTCATGCTTCGTCATCACAGTGAGGAAACGGGACGATGACTTTGGTGCAGGGCCTCCTAAGAACCTGGCCTTCGCCCCCCCTTTCAGCAGTGTTAATGTTCTTGAGGGCATCTGTGGGACATTTGTTCACACTGTTACTGTGGCACGGAAACATGGCAGAAAAAGCTTTTTTCCCTTTTATTAATATTTGGTCTTGTTCTCCTTCCCTTTCTCATAACTGAATGCGTATTTCCCCTTCGTCATTTGAAAACTGCATACTGTTCTCCAGCTGTTTTCCCCAGACGAGACCTTGTGTATCAAGAATCCTTATTTCACGGTTATTATACACAATCTTAAAAATTTATGACTGTCCGCTTATTTTACACATGCATACACACGAAGCACTAAATACGGACTTTATCTGAATGGCTAAATGTTGGCCAAGACAGAAGCCAGTTGTAGTGGGAACTGATAGGATAAAGATATAGTCTGAAGTTTTTGTTCTTTAAAAAAAGCCTTCATGGGGCGCCTGGGTGGCTCAGTGGGTTAATCCGCTGCCTTCGGCTCAGGTCATGATCCCAGGGTCCTGGGATCAAGTCCTGCATCAGATTCTCTGTTCAGTGGGGAGCCTGCTTCCCCCTCTCTGCCTGCCTCTCTGCCTACTTGTGATCTCTGTCTTTCAAATAAATAAAATCTTAAAAAAAAAAGCCTTCATATTTTATTTAAAATTTTAGGTGTCCGAATTCAAAAGGTTAACAATATAGTATAATAATAATAATAATAATAATAATAATAATATATCATCTAATAATAAAATAATAATAATTTCTCCTGCATAGTCACTGCTGCACACTAGTAAAATGAAATGTTTCTTTTCTTTTCTTTTTTAAAGATTTTATTTATTTCATTTATTTGACAGACAGAGATCACAAGTAGGCAGAGAGGCAGGCAGAGAGAGAAGGAGGGAAGTGGGCTCCCCGCTGAGCAAAGAGCCCGACGTGGGGCTCGATCCCAGCCAAAGGCAGAAGCTTAAACCACCCAGGCGCCCCGAGATGTTTATTTTCATTTGGGATTATGGAGGGGCAAGGTGTTTTTGGCTCTCCTGCTGAAGTAGGGACTCAGTCAGTATTGTCTCCACCTTTTCCCCTAATAGTAGCTCTGGAAGATGAAGACGTCCCTCCATCTCCCAGACATGAGGGTTTGACCAGGACATGGGATGGTATAAGCTCATTGACATAGTCTCATGAACTAAGCCCTGGTTTATTGGTCACAGTCATTCTCCAAGTATTTTCAGGAATAAACTTCAGGTGTTGCCCTTACTCTAATTTTTCTTTCTGAGATTTCTGACTGCAATCGCTACTTCCTGCAGTCACTCAAGGAGAAACGAGGCATGTGGCAGCGCAACAGTGTGTTTTTCTTTCAAGATGACAGAACCACTCTTGATTTCTGTACGCATCTCGGATTTTCATATATGAACATGGATTTTGGTGTCTACCCTGAGGAGATAATACATATGGTGTGAGCTACACATGTATTCTCATGACACGTCACCTGGGTTACCCAGAACTTTCTGGGCCCGGCAGAAAGGCAGAAACCCAGGTGAATTCCTCATTGTTCCAGCAGGCTGTCAACCCTCAAAGGCCTTCTGGATGTGTTTGTGCATCGCAATGTCTGCTGTGTAAGATACAGAAAGAGCACAGTAGTTCAGGGGGAAAATATTTAGGAACACATTTTCCAGGAGGAACCAGGATTCAGTTTGGGTGACTCTTGACCATTTTTCATCTTCTGACGACTGAAAGTGGTAGTTAATCTACAGTCATGGTTTTAACATGCATTTCGAATGTAATGTGAGTTTCTATCAACATAAAACTATAAGAACTGTCTTCCTAAAGGGCATTCATGTAAGGCCCGTTATTTTCCAGCTTGATTAATGAAAACAAAATTTTTCTGTAATGCTTTCTTCCTACTCTGTATTAGTTTTCAGGACTGGATTGAAAGTGATTTATTGTGGATAGGGTTATACCTTCTCGTGGAATTTTTTTCTGTTCCTGGGTTTTTAAATGTGGCAGAGTTGACTTTCTGATTTTAATTCATCTTCACTAGATGAAGAATTCACAAATAGGACTTTTTCTTGAAATAACCATAGCCTGGGGGCGCTTGGGTGGCTCAGGTCATGATCTCAGGGTCCTGGGATTGAGTTCCACATTGGGCTCCCTGCTCAGTGGGGAGCCTACTTCACTCTTTGCCTCCCCCTCTGCTTATGCTTTCTCTAATAAGTAAATAAATAAATAACCTAAAAAAAAAAAAGAAGTTGTATTTGACTGGAGCTTCATGTGGAGTGACAGATCAACAGAAAGACAAAGGAATAAGAGACAGGAAGCAATGAAGGAAAACACAAAGGTGCACAGTATAGACAGATGTTCCTCGGCTTATGACGGCCTCGGCTTCTAATAAACCCATTGTTCAGCTGGAAATCTCTTTAGTTGAAAATGCATGGAAAACACCTAAGTGACTGAACATCAGAGCTTAGCCCCGCCAAACTTAAATGTCTTGAGAACACTTACAGTATTGCACAGTTGGGCAAAATCCTCTAACACAAAGCCTATTTCACAATAAAGTGTCTGGTATCTCATGTAACTTACTGAACACTGCACTGAAAGCCAGAACAGGACGGTTCAAGTGTGTTGGTTGCTGACCCTCGTGATCACGTGGTTTGCCTGGGGGCTGTGCTCGCTGCCCCTGCCCAGCATTACAAAAGAGGACCCTACTGTAGATCGCCAGCCTTGGAAAAGATCCAAACTAAATGCATATCACTTCTGCACTATTATAAAAAGTCAAAAAACCATAAACTGAACCAAGGTGAAGTCAGGGATCTTCTGTACCAGGTGTGTTAGGGAAGGTCAAGTGCTCCTGTCTGGCCAGGAACCATAGTGGTATGGGAGAAAGTTCCACAGTAGAAAGTTCTACAGCGGAGAACCACTAGGACTCAAGCACCAACGGTCACAGGTTATGCCAGGAAGACTGGATGCTCTTCTGTGGGCGATGAGAAGCCACGAGCGACTCAGGAAGGCTGAAGAGCTCTGGGCAGGTGGGACAGCTGAGGGCTGCAATGAAGAGGGACAGGTGGAGCTGGGAGACCAGGTGGGGAGAGCCCGCTACCCTCGAACAAAAGGCAACAAAGGTCTGGACTGGGATGACGGAGATGGTGGAAGGTAATGGGATATTCATGAAGCAGAACTGGAAAGCCATGGAAATGAAATAATAGAGGGAGGGAAAACCGTTCATGACTTTAATTGCCATCAGTATAAAACATGTTGAATTAAAATGAATTGGTATTTCTAGACCGATGATGACATCACAATAATGGAAGGAAACCAATTTTGATTTTGAGCCTGGTTAAGGAGACAGTATAGACAAGAGAAAAGCAGAGGCTCTGGAGTCACACAAATGTCACCATTGAGATTCGTCCCCACTCTTCATTCCCTTCCCTGTAAACCCAGGCAAGTGACACCTGCCTCACAGCACTGGTAACAAATAGGGAAGAGCACACGTTCCCACGTTCCCGGGTCAGACAGGACAGCCAGGGATCAGCGGCACATGAGGAGGTGACAGGTGGTCACTAAACTGAGCTCAGGTGCATACACAGCATTTTACGTCACCTTGAGATGGCTCCTCTTGTGACCTCTCGAAGAAGGTGGCAGTGGTGAGGAACGAACTCCAGGAGCTTATTAGCATACATGATCTTCAGGCCGTCTGGATGAGACTCAACTATCTGCTCTACAATCACCTAGCAGAAGGAAGAGCGTTTTATTTTTATTTATTTATTTATTTATTTGTTTGTTTGTTTGTGTTTTTGTTTGTTTTTAAAGCACCTAAAAGAGAAGTATGAACTATACACTACAGAGAAAAGAATCATGTAAACCTTAAAAATGCACTTCGTCCTTCCTCCTCCCCACTCAGTATGCTTTCTAAACAGGAGGTAAGTAACAATGGCATGAAAATCTAGGTCCCGGGATTTGGGAATACTGCTCCAACCCTGGGGGACACAGAGGCTGAGGGACAGAGACTGGCCTGAAGCTAAAACATCACACACACTCATCTGCTTCCCTTCTGAGCTTAAAAGCGAAATACTGTATCTGCAGACAACAGCTCTGTATCATCTTCACCCTGGCCTTATCCTCTACCGTCTCCAGAACAGGGAAAGGGCTGAGATGGAAAGTGATGGAAGAAAACACATCTTATTTTGCTTTAGTATTTAATTTTTTTTTGGTGAGGCTGAGTTGCAGGAGGTGAATGACAAGCATGCAAACTTAAAATACAAACGTGGCCACAGTTCATTTAATGACACGGAAACGTAAAGTACTTCCCTAATTTAGCATATTAGATTCAGTTCAATGAAAAGGGCATAAATTAAATAACTAAAATATTTTCATTTAGTGACAAAGAATAATGTGATCTTTTTCACCCCCACAGAGAGAGCTATGAACTATAATAGGATACATACAAAGAACTGACAGATCATTTACTTTTAGTAGTCTTAATGAAGCTGAGAAGATTACTGAAATTAATCCTTCAATTTCACTTCTATCACTGGGATACTGTCTCGTTTTAAAACTGGAAGCCTTTCATCCTGAAGTCATGGTGGGTAGCTTTATACTTACCAGACAGAAAGAACACTCGCACTGGCAGGTGACTGGAAGAAAGCCCTCAAACGCTGAGACTGGCTTCATGACTTCTGTCCGCTTGAACTAGATGAAACCGACGCTCTCTAAGTTGGAAGCTGCTGATTGCTGGCGGCCTCACATGGTGCAGCCCATACTCCGGCCGCTCAGAGGCAGGATACACTGACTCCCTGTATTTTACTGTATCCTTATAGGTCAAGAACACTGGGTAACCAAGTTCTGGACTTAAGGTACTACCCGGCTAACTCGCCCTTCAAAGCCCTTTATCTTTGAATATTCCCTCCCTCCCACCTTCCTAGCCTGGCAAACTCCCCCATGGTCTTCAAGACTTAGGCCACATCAATTCTGCGAAGACGCTTCCCCTCACAGACTTTCCCTGTGCACAGAGCTGTCTTCCAGCTCCTCCAGTGGGCACGGGCGCCTTGGTGGGGTCACGCTTTTCGGCAACTTCATTAACGTATAACTTATGGAAATGGAAATTGACCTGAAAATGTTCTGATCCGTACCTTCTTCCTAGGCAAGTCCCTCACCCCTACTAAATTAAGATGATCCCTGAGTTATGGCATCACTGTAAGAGACCAGAGCGCATGCCTGATTCCTGCCATGCTGATGGGCACCAAGCGGGACCAACCTTTTCTTACAACCAGAAGAGCAGGAACAAAGAGCATCTTCAAGGAAGAGCCCTGAGCTCTCTCGCACCCAGTCAAGAAACAAAGCCAGATTAGATGCTCTGTGTTTGTGGAATGAGGTGCATGGGGGCACAAACCTCATCCATGTATGGTTTCACCAGTACTTGACCAACTAACGCCTCTGCATCCCGTGTCTTGTCAATTGTAGCGTAAGTCTGGAGGCAGTGCCGTATGATGTCCACATTGGAAGTCTGAAGCCCTTCTAGCAGCAGGCCTCCCAGGGACTGCTGCAGCATGGCCGTAATGTGGGCTATACGCTGCAAGAACAGAGAGACCAGGAAAGAAGGTTCAGGTACCACAGTTTCTAAAAGCTCAAATATATGTGTATAATTTATATACATATGTGTTATATATATAAAGCGAGCCTCTAATTCTACCAGAATATATGTAAGATTAAAACCCCAACATTTCCTAGAGAATAACAATAAATCTCTTCTCCCCATGATTGCTTTCTTTCTTTTTTTTTTTTAAAGGTTTTTATTTATTTATTTGTCGATAGAGAGCACAAGCACACAAGGAGACACAGGCAGAAAGAGAAGCAGGCTTCCTGCCAAGCAAGGAGCCCAAGGTGGGACTCAATCCCAGGACCCTCGGATCATGACCTAAGCCAGAGGCAGTAGCTCAACTGACTGAGCCACTGAGGCGTCCCCTCCCTATGATTTCTTTGAAAGTAAGTCAGCTTCATCAAAGTGAAGTTTAGACAATTACGGAATGACAAAAAGTTATTTGCCTCTTAAGCTACGGAGTAAATCTGACAAACGTGCATTTAAACCCAGTCAAGGGCTTTGGATAAATGAACTCTGACTACATCATATGATGTGTCAAGTTACATGAAATTCAGAATTAATTTTACTTGCATAGTTTGGAGACTACGCTTGTGTCTTTACACAAAATCTATCTAGTGTGACATAATGGAAGCAGGGTCCCAAGCAGGAGACACTGAAAAAAAAAAAATATTCAAAGCTAGCTTCAAAATCCTGTAGAGTAGCAATTATCAGGGGCAATGCTAGGTCAAACCAAAATCATCCAGGAAATTCGCAAACAGCAAATTGAAAATCGAAACCAACACTTGCTGGTCTTACTTTGTCCAGAAGAGGCATGCCTTTGCTCTGAACAGCATGAAAGTGTAACTGGTTAAATTCTGTGGCAATTCTCTCCAAAATCTGTCTAGTCCAGAGAGGGCTAGTAGAGACAATTAGAGAAATGTAATTCCCAAAGTTAAAAACCTGCCACCCCCACCGCCCCACATGCCTTACAGCGCTCAGGCACCTGCACCTGAACGCCATCAATTTTCATGACAAACTGTCTGTGCAGCAGGCCCCAGTGCAAGGGGTGAGGAGCGGGGAGGTCGTAGAAGCCACCGACGCAGCCTGGCCCGGGCCACAGGGCCCAGGCAAGGGGATGGAGCTATTTTAGGTCAGTGTGGGTACAACTGCATGATTCCTCCACGTTCCTCGGGCTCTCCCATTTGTGCCCTTCTTCTCCCATTCTCTAACCCCCTCCTCTCTCTTGCCCTGTCCTACTGTTCATACCCGAAGCCCCTTCTTCTTCTCTGCCTGCCTCATTCTCCCTCCCAAGTACCTCCCCAGTACAACTACTGCTGTCTCCTCAATCAGCTAAAACTGACCGCCTAGCAGCAACCTGGGAAATCGCTCAGAGCAGCGGACTCCAAGTTTAAATTTACCCAAGGGCAGAAAGAGCAAGCTCGGTGCTCCGGGAGCTGGTGAGAAATCACTCACAGTGCATCTGCCATCAAGTGGACTGGATACACTTCCCTCTTGCCCCCCACATTAGAAAGCGTCAACCCCATTCAAAAGGAAGTCGAACAGTGAAAGAAAAAAACACACACAACAAAGGCCCCAAAGCCCATGCTGGGCTCTATGAGGCATCCCACATCTGAGGATGGGCAGTCAGGTAGTGAGGAAACACACTGTAAGAAAACCCAAAATCTCTGGAGACCTGCCATGGTGTGCCCCGTCCCAGAGCATCAGAACTGGTGTGGAGGGAAGGCAAGCGCTTGGCACGAACAGTGCCGAAGCCTAATCCCAACCTCTACTGACTGATCCCATGCGCATTTCCTATTTATCCTTTTCTCGGCATTTCTGGGCCTGGCAGAGCATGATGGATTTACTGTGCGCTGACGCTGCTCTGGCTTTCCTGACTCTAGAGCTCAGAGCTGCTCTTCTGGAGAAAAAAGTCCTCCAAGGTAATTCTGAGCAAGAAAGCGCACAATGTCTGTTTATCAAGGACAGTGTTGCAAAGGGACAGGATTGTAGACACAGAGCTCACTGAGGTGTTTCTATCCGATGAGCACAGCAGCAACAGCAAAGACAGGAAGAACACTGGAGGGCCAGCTCCCCAGGGGCCGAACGTTGACATGGCTGGAGGGGCTGCAGGCACTGCCAAGGGCCGCAGTGAAGCAGAGCCGCTGGAGACACATGGGCTGCAGAAGGGTCGCGTGCAGACTGTCTGCTAAGTGTGGACGAACGGGGCAGAAGCACGAGTGCAACGGGCTAGAGACTCAAGCACAGTGGAGGCTGACCACTTAGTTGAATGCCTTGATGTGAAAGGGGACAGAGACCTAGGACCAGAGAATCGCTTCCTTTGGGATGTGTCCGTTCTTAATCTCCATCATGAGACATGTGGAGCATATGGTCTCTCAAGTTCCTTCCAAATCTAAAACCTTAATTCCTAAAATTTAGAAACCTAACTCCGCCTGCAAGGGGAGGGACTGTTAGCATCACACAACAGAGCACTTAGGGCACCAGGCGACCTTGACGCAGGCAGCCCAGCTGGTATGTGTAGGACCAGCCCCGGCTACACCCACTGCACCACTGTGCGTCTCACAGCGCTGACAGCACCTAACTACTCATTTTCTGAGTCACTCATCTACCCTGGCTGATTGAAAATTCACACCAGGAAGGGAACAAGACAATCACAGTATAACAAAGAGAGCCATCATCTTTTTCCTATTTCATAAGTTTTTCTTTTCCTGTTTGTAAATTTCAACTGGATATGTCCTATACTGTTTCATAATAATATAATGCTGGTGCAAAATACATCAATGGTAATACTCTGGGCATGTCTAGGAAAAAAAATGAGATGGAGAAAAACCAAGATGAATGGTAGGTATGCCTTAAAGTTCAACCGGACTTTGCTAGTCCTCAGGGAAGGTGATTCCAAATATACTTTTACACTGCAAGCATAATGACGTGTTGGAACTGTGGTCTATAACCAAAGGGTTTATAGGAACGTGTTATAGATTTCACTATTTCATGCTCTCCACTCTCCTGGAGCTACATTCTAGCCACAAACCTGGATTTTCTTCTTGTTCAGAAATGAATTCTAACTAAGCCGTCCCCGCCTAATTAGATTGGATGTGAAGTATTAATTTATGTGCTACTTAGTTAAAAAAAAAATGCTTACCTGCTTGCTTCTAGTGCAGAGGTTTCTTTCGAACTTTGTGAATTTAAGATTTTTTCAATCTTTTCAACTGATCAAATAACTTGTATAAGCCTCAAAACACACATCTATAAAAATAAAAATTAAGCAAACAAAAAACGTCACCATCTTTACTCTTAATCATCTTTATTTCCCATGCTAAATGCAGGAAAATATAAGACCAAAAGTTAACTTCAAATATATAGGGCATGCTATATTTTGAATATTTCTATGAAACACAGAATTCTCAAGAATGCAAATCTTAGTTCTAGAATAAGCATACTTCCATATTCTATTGCAAGTTTATAGAGGAAAAAAAAAACCCTAGACTTTGCTTTCTCATATTCTATACTCTTATTTCTTTTTTTCCCCATCCTGAATCTTTCTATGGGCATTTCTTTCCTATTTTCTTAAAAAAGATTTGTTTATTTGAGAGAGAGAGAGACTGCATGTGCGCGTGCAGGGGAGGGGCAGAGGGAGAGAGAGAATCTCGAGCAGACATCCTGCTGAACACAGAGCTCAATGCGGGGCTCAATCTCATGATCCTGAGATCATGACCTGAGCCAAAATCAAGAGTCGGACGTTTAACCAACTGAGCCACCAGGCGCCCCTCCATTTGTTTTCTTATGGCCCTTTATTCATGTTTTAACTTTGGCTTCCGATTGTACTGGCCCTCTCAGTTTACATGTGCATATACCTATATGCCCAAGCACCAAATCATTAAAGACCTTTTACACTACAAATATTATCAAAGAGGTTGAGGGACATTATGAAAACTCTCATCCTTAAAGAACAAAAAAATACAAAGTCATCTATTTAATAAATAATAATGATAATGAACACCCCTGGGAGCTCGATATTCATTCCGACGGGGTGTGGGGGGGGCACGAGAAAATAAAGCAAGAAATACACCCTGCTCTCACAAAGCTTACTGTTTTGTCTGGAAGCGCACGACAAGCATTCTTTGGACAAAAGCTGTGAGGAGATCCAGAGGCGAATTAAACAGAAGGTCCCTCAAACAGGCTTCTCCCCACTGAGATTTTAACAAATATGCTAATAATACACATAGAAAACATTGTACAGACCAGCAGGCGAGAGTCAGAAGCCCAGACTCCCAATGCCCGCTGTGCCCCTACATCGTTATGCTCATGAATGATATCGGGGACACTTGGAACTGGAGATAGCACTAAGGGGCACACTCCCGGGGTGAGCCCTCAGATGTACAGAGCCGTTGCCTGTCTCACACACCTGAAACTAAGCCAACACCGCATGCAAACTACTGGGAATTGAAAAAATTAAAGTGAACACCAGAACATAAAGAACACAGGATCAGAAAATAACAGCAAACCTACGGCAGAATCCTGAGTTTGCTTTGGAAAGCCCACTTCTCCCCTAGTCTTTAATATAGGCCTATTTTCTTTACAGGGCCGCTGACAATTTATACAGTCGTTAACTGTCAAGCGCTGCACCGACAACAGTTATCACTGTTTCTTGTTCTGGAAAAAGTGGGTGATCTTGAGATCGTGTGGGTACCTCTGAAATTCTGTCTTCTTATTTCAGGTAGATAACGTGACATAATGCATAAAATGCACATGCGTGAGAGCTTTAAAAAAAAAGCTAAATTAAAAAAGAAAGAAAAAAAGCTGAATAGTGCTGACAAGTTCACGGAGACAAGAGGAGAGGGCTTCAACTGGCATGCAGCATAAGAAATCTACTGGAGGGTACCTTTTTCTTTCTTATGTCCTCTTGTTACACATTCGTTCATCTACTGCCCGAATTTCTTCACTGACTGATGACCTGAGACTCTTTAAAAGAATAATAAAGAAAATGTATTACAGACATTGTTTTGTCACATTATCAATTTCCTACATCTCATTCTATTCCACAAAAATTAATACCTGTGCACCAGTACTATGCAGATATTGACAAAAAAAAAAAACATGATATACCAGACACAGTTACTGTTGAGGGGACTCATGACCTGGGGGCATAATGACACGAAGGCAGGGTCGCATGGCTAGAAGAAGAATGACATATACAGTGAAAGTTATGGGGATGAGGGGGCTTAGAATGGAGAACAGATAATATGAAGCAAAGTACAGGAGAGTCTGGAAATGCGACGGGGCTCGAATCGGACTCTGAAAGCCATGTGTACACAGCTGCCGAGGTGGGGAGGGGATGGGGAGCAGATGTAAGTGCAGACACACTCAGGGGCTGGGTCAGACAGGCACACAGCCATGTGCACTGCAGGCTTCCTTCTGGAGAGAAGCAGAAATAGGAATGGAGGGCCAACTTCACTGAGATGAAGTCTTTAGATTCTGCATATTTTGGAGAACGAAAGAATGTCAAAGCACTGATGCATGATGATGAAATGTGGGTATGGAAATACCAGGAATCAAGAATGAAGAACAGAAGACCAGAAAAAGGCAGAGCACAGAGGTAGAGAAGCTAATGAATAAAGAGATAATTAGGAATTAGGGCCAAAACAAAGGTTAACAGAAACAACTAGAATGAAGTAGGCAGATCACAAAAATTCCACAGGAAGGTGAATTAATTCACTCCATCAACATTATGAAACACCTCCTGGACGTCAGTATTGTGGCAGCCTACAGGGATGCAATGAAGACAGATATAGTCGTATCCCTCAGTGATCTGAGAATCTCACAGAACAGCTTCAGAGTTGGGACCAGAAAGGCAGGTCAGGACTGTGGCTGAGCAGGACCAAAGTGGCCATAAAAACAGGCCATGGAAAAGGGAGGGTATATGGTGATGGCAGGGGGTGAGGTGGGACGGGAGCCTGTGTGAGTAGAGCAAATCTGCCTCCAGGGAGGGGGTTCGAGAGAAGAGGGGGAGGCCAAAGGAAGGCTAGGCTTGGGAAACAACACCACTATGAGGCCCCGGGAGGAAGAGGCACACCAAGGAGGCAGTGGGAGAGCCCCACAGCGGCTGGTGTGGAATCCAACAGCGGACCATGAAAATCCCTTCCATTCCAAGGAAAAGTATCTTTAACAAGATTTTGTAAAATTCAAATGAGACATAAACCATGGAAAGTATTGGCTACCTCAAGGCACAACTCAAGATTTTTTTTTTTAAAGATTTTATTTATTTATTTGACAGAGAGAAATCACAAGTAGATGGAGAGGCAGGCAGAGAGAGAGAGAGAGGGAAGCAGGCTCTCTGCTGAGCAGTGAGCCCGATGCGGGACTAGATCCCAGGACTCTGAGATCATGACCTGAGCCGAAGGCAGTGGCTTAAACCACTGAGCCACCCAGGCGACCACAACTCAAGATTTTTACCTGTTTCATGAACTCTTTCCTGCCTGCCCCTCCCCTAGACTTCTCAGCACTGATATTTCCATTACTTCGCATTTTTCTTGGTTCTAACCATGTACTGTGTCTTCCCTTAAATTAAGTTCTCCTTATATTCTCTCTAGGATGCAGGCACTGTCTTAGGGGAGGGACGCAAGAGGCCACTCAAGCTAGAGGAGACACACAAGAAAGGATGGTGTCGTTTATGACAAGTTTACGACAGGGCATCAGAATGGACAGAGGCCGTAAGTCAGGGCACCAAACACAGACGGGGGGGGGGCGGGAGGGGAAAGAGGGCAGCACAGTTTTCTGTTAGAAGTGATGCCACAACTGCCCCTCCACTGTTCACCAGGTGGAATTCCTATTCCCAATGGCTTAGAGGTGGGGAGTCCCATTCCCACAACAGAGATTTTTCTGAGAGAATATTCAAATGTAGCATTTATTAAGTATTACATTTTATTTATATTATCCTTCAGTTCCATTAGGGATTACACAATTTTTGTAGATCAGCCCAGGAACCTAACCACACGTAGATTACATGGGATGGGGGGGGGATCTTTACAAGATTACAAACTGTTAAAATACAAGTCATTCGTTAGAAATGAATGGTTAGAAACCACTTACATATGACCAAAGTGGCATTAATAAGTTGAATTTGGAAATATGCTTCCTCTCCCCTGACATTTTAAGGTTGTCTACTCTGAGAATATGTCTTCTTCAAATCGAACATGTTTTTTTTAGGTTTTTAGCATATGCAAAAACAAAATCATTTACAACTCTTCTGAAGGTGAATATTATAATCATGAACAGTTAAAATACAACCACCAGTACCACCAAACTAACAGATGAAAAGAATTCTTAGAGAAAAGCCGACGAGGACAACAGGCGTCAGAGCAGACTGTTTTCATTAATTGGGGACTTACCAGAATTTCTCGTAACTGTCGCAAAGGCACAGAAAGTTGATTGAGGGCTTTGTCCATGCCAACCTAAAGGGGCACTTCCCCTCTACCACTGTTGCCAGACTAACCTTACCTATCCTGCAGGGTCAGGTCGGCCTGGCCCTTTATCTGTTGCTCTCCTCTGAGTGGTTAGTTTTTCATAGAAACCGTGCTTTGCTTTTGTCAGGATTTACCCTGGATTATCAAAACCCTTTTCTTCTGCCAGTGAAGCCTAAGAAACAGTCCTAATGAGAGAACCAGGAACTCAAACAGATCATATTTATCCTGAATGTTCTGTCCAAAATGAAAAATTCATTTCTGAGGTGCCTCAAGATCTCTGAGAATGGAAGTTTCACCAACTCTGTCATGTAGGGGCATCAATTCCGATTCTGTGTCAATTGTCCTACTTTCCCAGCTAGTAATTCTCTACCTCTCAAAACACACTCTCAACCGTTTCCCCTTTCAAAGGCAGTTGCTCTTAGACTCTGCACAAGGCACTTGGGGCCTGCTGGTCGTTGGCTACTGCCCTCTGTACCTTGGGTCTAACAGCTGCGGGGCATCAAGATGAGCACGTCTCTTGTTCTAGGACTTAATATAGTTTGGGGCACATGGTAAGCAATAATCACTTCTTTAGTTGATCCAACTGTTGGATCTTTCTTAATTATTCTACTACCACAATTTACTTGTTCTAAGATTTGTCCCCCACCCCCATTTTAATATCTCTTAAGGTGGCACTCACCTTGCACTTGATGACATATCCTACTTTAACTGACAGCATTTCTCTTTCTTAGTCGAACATAAACTATAGTGCATCTTACACTTGATAAAAGCTAGGATGCAATTAAATACACTATTATGGTTACGATTCTGATATTTGAAATCCTCCATTAGCTCCCTGTGCCCACACAGTGTAGTCTCTCACCTCCTTGCCATAGTATACAAACCCTCTCACCCCCAGTGTTAACCCCGGGGCTCAGCCTCCATCCCCAGGTGATGCTGCCAGATCAGCTGTCAGTTGTCATGAACTTGCTGTAGTTTCCCAAATGCACTGTGCTGCCTCCTGGCCCTTTGAAACTTGACACACTCATCCTCATTCTTCGTTTTTCCCTTGTCTATCACCTCCCCTGAAAATCTGTTCCTAAGTGGCTTTTCCCAGCTCCCACCTACCCTTGGCAGTCTATTATCTCCCTGTGGTAAAGCCTGTCACACTGCATCATGGACATGCCCGTTGTCCCCCTGAGAAGAGAAAAAGACACTGAGGGCCCCCAGCATTGCAGCTCTAGTGCAGAGCCCCATGCCTGGCTTGCAGGAGATGCCAGATCATGAAGACAAACGCAGATCATCCTCTGGCTAAAACCAGCTCTTCTTTGCCTACCGCAGGATCTGGATCAATAAAGAGCAGCCAGTTATGATTGCTGGTTTTCTAGGGATTTTTACCCCATATATTTCCCAGGTCTTTACTCTTTTTATAGCACTTTAATTCAGGCTTCAACCACTTCCTAGTCAGATCAGGTGAAATCATTTTCCTTCCCATCCCCTCGATGTATTTCACATCTAGTAATTCTTTTTTTAAAGATCTTATTTACCCATTTGACAGACAGATCACAAGTAGGTAGAGACGGAGGCAGAGAGAGAGGGGGAAAGCAGGCTCCCCGCTGAGCAGAGAGCCCTATGTGGGGCTCCATCCCAGGACCCTGAAATCATGACCTGAGCCGAAGGCAGAGGCCTAAACCACTGAGCCACCCAGGAGCCCCCATATCTGGTAATTTTTAACCAACGTGGATTTGCTGCATCAAATAGTTCCTTCTTCTTCAAATATAAATATATAAAGAAAGTGATCAAGTCACTCGCATGTCTTAGGAGAATGTCATACCTTTAGTAGCAAACTTGAAATCTTGGCCATTGGTTTTGATTTTTGTTTTGGTTAGATTTGGTTCAGTTTTTGTCATTTTAAAAATCGCTCCAGCCCTTGGCTCGGTCTGACCTGAATGCTTTCAGCTGTTTCTGAAACAAAATTGTCCCGGCAGCAAAAACTCTCATTGTTTACAGTGGCGCCCCTTCTGAACACTCTGTTAATAAACAGTTTTTTTTGTTTTTGTTTTTGTTTTTCGGCTATGGTAAATGTGGAACAACAATGAGGTATTTCAAAGAGGTGAACCACAGATAAATTTCTCTAAGTGTGGGTGAAGGTTACTCAAAAAGGAACTTGACAAGGCTTTTAAAGATATCGACAATCATTATAACATAACGTGACTGATTGTTACCGTGCTCTTCACTGGGCAAACACTTGTTGGCTTCCAAGAAAGACTAACATAGTTGAGATGGTTCTAGCGGCCTTCTAGCACAGGGTCTCATGAGGCAGGGATTCTAGCCACTGGCTGTGCAAGGCATGAGGCCTGTTAGTGATTCTATTTTTTCCTCTGCAGAATAGGTCTTTCTACATTCCAGGTCTTTTCTACCCCAATAAATAATGCGGCGATTCTCTCAGTGAGTTGTGCTATTGGTTTAAACAGCCAACTGTCTCTTTAAAAGGACTTTTGATTAAATTCCTTTAAAAAAAAGTCCTTTCAAAGAAATCTTTTTTCTTTATTTTTTATCCCATATGTTTACTCTGATCGTGGAACTTTGTCATTTTGACATTATCTACTGATTAAAATATTCTTCATCATCAGCACCTACTGCTCTCCTCTCCTGGTGGTCTCTCTGGAAAGGGTCTTCTCTAGCTCTTCTAGCAGGAGATGGGCACTTCCCCTCTACCCCTGTTGCCAGACTAACCTTACCTATCCTGCAGGGTCAGGTCGGCCTGGCCCTTTATCTGTTGTTCTCCTCTGAGTGGTTAGATTTTCATAGATCCCGTGCTTTGCTTTTGTCAGGATTTACCTGGATTATCAAAATCCTTTTCTTGTGCCAGTGAAGCCTAAGAAACAGTCCTAATGAGAGAACCAGGAACTCAAACAGATCATATTTATCCTGAAGGATCTGTCCAAAATGAAAAATTCGTTTCTGAGGAGCCTCAAGATCTCTGAGAAGGGAAGTTTCACCAACTCTGTCATGTAGGGCATGAATTCTGATTCTGTGTCAATTGTCCTACTTTCCCAGCTAGTAATTCTCTACCTCAGAAAGCCCACTCTCAATCATTTCCTCTGTCAAAGGCAGTTGCTCTTAGAGTCTGCACATGGCACTTGGGGCCTGTTGGTCATTGGCTACTGCCCTAGGTACCTTGGGTCTAACAGCTGCGGGACATCAAGATGAGCACGTCTCTTGTTCTAGTACTTAATATACTTTGGGGCACATGGTAAGCAATAATCACTTCTTTAGTTGATCCAAGTGTTGGATCTTTCTTAATTATTTTACTACCACAATTTACTTGTTCTAAGATTTCCCCTCCCCCCCATTTTAATATCTGTTAAGGTGGCACTCACCTTGCACTTGATGACATATCCTAGTTTAACTGACAGCATTTCACTTTCTTAGTCGAACATAAACTACAGTGCATCTTACCCTTGATGAAAGCTAGGATGCAATTAAATACTCTATTATGGTTACGATTCTGATATTTGAAATCCTCCGTTAGCTCCCTGTGCCCCCACAGTGTAGTACCTCACCTCCTTGCCATAGTATACAAACCCTCTCACCCCCAGTGTTAACCCCGGGGCTCAGCCTCCATCCCCAGGTGATGCTGCCAGATCAGCTGTCGGTTGTCATGAACTTGCTGTAGTTTCCCGAATGCACTGTGCTGCCTCCTGGCCCTTTGAAACTTGAAACACTCATCCTCATTCTTCGCTATTCTTTGTCTATCACCTCCCCTGAAAATCTGTTCCTAAGTGGCTTTTCCCAGCTCCCACCTACCCTTGGCAGTCTATTATCTCCCTGTGGTAAAGCCTGTCACACTGCACCATGGACATGCCCGTTGTCCCCCTGAGAAGAGAAAAGGGACAATGAGGGCCCCCATCATTTGCAGCTCTAGTCCGAGCCCCATGCCTGGCTTGTAGGAAATGCCAGATCATGAAGACAAACGCAGATCATCCTCTGGCTAAAACCAGCTCTTCTTTGCCTACCGCAGGATCTGGATCAATAAAGAGCAGCCAGTTATTATTGCTGGTTTTCTAGGGATTTTTACCCCATATATTTCCCAGGTCTTTACTCTTTTTGTAGCACTTTAATTCAGGCTTCAACCACTTCCTAGTCAGATCAGGTGAAATCATTTTCCTTCCCATACCCTCGATGTATTTCACATCTAGTAATTCTTTTTTTAAAGATCTTATTTACCCATTTGACAGACAGATCTCAAGTAGGTAGAGAGGGAGGCAGAGAGAGAGGGGGGAAGCAGGCTCCCCGCTGAGCAGAGAGCCCTATGTGGGGCTCCATCCCAGGACCCTGAAATCATGACCTGAGCTGAAGGCAGAGGCCTAAACCACTGAGCCACCCAGGAGCCCCCATATCTGGTAATTTTTAACCAACGTGGATTTGCTGCATCAAATAGTTCCTTCTTCTTCAAATATAAATATATAAAGAAAGTGATCAAGTCACTCGCATGTCTTAGGAGAATGTCATACCTTTAGTAGCGAACTTGAAATCTTGGCCATTGGTTTTGATTTTTGTTTTGGTTAGATTTGGTTCGGTTTTTGTCATTTTGAAAATCGCTCCAGCCCTTGGCTCTGTCTGACCTGATTGCTTTCAGCTGTTTCTGTAAATCTTACCCTGACTGTATAGTGACCCGACCCTGACCTGAACACTGAACCTGACCCTGACTGTGAGCCTGACCCTAACTCTAACCCTAAACGTAACCCTGACCCTGACACTAACACGGGCCCTGACCCAAAACCTAACGCTGAACCTAACCCTAAAAGTAACCCCTAACATTATCACTGACCCTGACCCTAACCCGGTCTAACCCTAGCCCTCAACATACCTCTAACCCTAACCCTAACCCTAACCCCACTTTTACAATAATCCTGACACTCTCCCTGAACCTGATCATAACCCTAACTCTGAACTTTGCCTATGTCAGAACTTAACCTTAAACCTGACCATGGCTTTGACCTTAACACTGACCCTAACCCTGACTGTAAACCTAACTCTCACCCAATCCATGATCCTGACAGAATCATAACACTAAAACTAACCCAGATCCTGAACCTACTCATAAAACAGAACCTAAACATAAAGCTGACCTTACCATAACCATGAACCTAACCCTGAACCTGAACCTAACCCTGACACTAAACCTGTCCCAAACCTAACCCTGACCCTGACATGAACCTTGCCCCCAAACCTAAACTTGAACCTGACCCTAAATTTGACCATGACCCTGAACCTGAACCTAAACCTAACCATCACTAACACTGACCCTGACCCTGACTCTGACCATAACCTTAACCGTGACCCTACTGTGAGCCTGACCCTAAACCTAACCATGAACCTAACCCTAACCCTGACCCCTACCCTAAGCCTTACGCTAACCCTGACCCCAATGACGTCTAACCCTAACCCTGATCCTAAGTCTTTCTTAACCCTAACCCTAACACTAACCTAGTCTATACCCAGCTCTGTTGCCTCCAGCGGGGAGAACAGCTGCACCCAGGTCTCCCAGAAGCTTGGGGGAGGCTGTATGGGGGTCATTGGATTGGCACTGCATTAAGTGGCGGGTGAGCCTTGAGCAGCTTGGGAACGGTGGCTCAGGGAGCTCTGGTGAAGCAGGAAGTTTGGTAAGGAGCCCCCAGGCAGTGTTGAACTCACTTACCTGACGACAGAACCCAACAGAATTGGAACCTTTGTATCCAGGCACGCCATTACAGAGAAAATCCCCCATCCAAGCTCATTTCAAAGCAAATCCTAAAGGAAGCGACATGTTCTTCTGCTGTACTGAAGCCGAGAGGATGCAGGGAGAAGAGAGCTCGTCCGCCAGTTACATCCCCTCCATGGCAGTTCATATCAGGTTTCCCCAACGCCCAAGGCCCTTTGGCTAAAAAAATCAAAAGGTGACACCAGGGGGCTCAGAGACAGAGAGTCCCACACCTTATGATCAACCAGTGTAGACCTAGGTCTCCTCCAGATGTGTGTGTGTGTGTGTGTGTGTGTGTGTGTGTGCCTCTGGGTGTCCGTGTGTCTGTGTGTAAAGAGGACCTGGCCATGCCATCGTGGGTGGAGATGCCAAAAGCAGGATCAGGCTGATGAGGGTTTAGATGTCTGGTGGGCAAGTTATGTTCACACCCCGGTTTAAGGCTGGTTAAGGGGGATCGGGGGAGGGTCTACACCCTTCTGCCCAGGGTTTATCCTGAGACCCTGAACGGATGGGTCCATGACCCAGGAGCGGGGCTAACCCTAACAGTAACCACTAATCCTGACCCTGACACTGACTATGAGCCTTCCCCAAACCCTAACCCAAACCTTGACCCTGACCCTGACCCTATCTGTGATCCTGACCGGAACCCTAAACCTAAACCTAAGCCTGACACTGGCCCTGATGTGGTCCCTGAACCTAAACCTAACATTGATATTACTCTAACCAAGACTCATAACTAACCATGACCCTGACCATGACCCTAATCCTAACCCTGACGCTGACATAACCCTGACCCTAACCCTACCCATGACCGTGACTGTGAGCCTGACCCTAACCCTAAACCTAAATGTATCTCTAACCATGACCCTAATACGTACC